>NC_141145.1:0-154529 GCF_053477565.2 Lygodium microphyllum
ATCTGAGAGAAAAGTATTCAGCCTGCTCTTATGTATGTCTTCTCTCATTTTATTTACCTCATTCATGGTCTAATAAAGCCCGACTTGTACCCAAGTACTTGAGTGACTTTGGTGCAAGCAAAGGGGGAGGATTTTGAAGGTGTATGGGCTATTATGGGCTTAAAAAACCAGTCATAAACAGGGCAGCCCACTGTTCTTGTCCATTTTGATGAACAAACAAGTGATTCGTGTGATTGAAATAGAAGAAATTGACCTCTTAACATCAGGGTTTTACCCATTAATGATTAGAGGAGCGTATTCATGAGTTTATGTACACTTTTTGAGCTTGATTATGGGCTGTAATTTTCTATTTTAAAACAGGGCTGCAGTTAAAATTATGCTCCATCAATGCATTTCATGTACTATTGGTCCATGTCTTGAATGTACTTGAGTCTACCATCAAAATACTAGTTTCTTGGAGTTGTAATCCGTCTATGTACATGAGTTAAAAGCCATTTGAACTTGCATTTGGTATATGCATTTGGATTAAAAATTTGAGAATATCCTTTTATGTAATGGCTTATTTTTCCAAATGCATTTAATGTAATCAAGATAGTGACATTCCTTCCATTCATGTATGCTAAATACACAGAAAAAGCTTGATATCTTCTTCTTCAACCAAGTCATTTCTAAAACCCAAAACTCCATTCTTTTTCCATTCTCCAAACCTTGAATCCCATACTCTTCTTATGCTCTAAGCCCCGATGGTAGACCTTCAACCCCTAGCACGACGACAACGGAGCCCTCGAGGTGTACTTTCAGCCCATGTATGGAGGATGGGGCTGAAAATGGACCAGGACCAAAACTAGTACAAAATAAGTGGCTGTCCAGATACAGACTGCAACCCAAAACAGGTGTCATGGTTAAGTTCCAACCAATACGGCCTCCTTGAGGTGTGGAAATTCATCCAATATAGATGTTGGGGGCCAAAAGGCTTCCTCTATTGGTAGGCCTTGCCATTTGATCAGGTATTCATGTATGGAACGAGTGCGGAGTTGCTTTTCATGTTGCCCAATGACCACTTCAGGAATGTACTGAATAAGGCCCTCCTCATCTATGGGTGGTAGCTCCTCTACATGATCTTTGGGAGTGCCAATGAAAGGTTTCAATTGGCTCACATGGAAGACATCATGGATCTTAGTAGTGGGAGGGAGTTGGAGACAGTAAGCCAAGTCCCCGACCTTCTTAATGATTTTGTAGGGTCCATAGTAACGATGTGCCAACTTGTTGCAAGAATCATCCTTTAGTGTGGCCTAACGGGACTTGGGGACCTTGAGGAGTACCAATTCACCCTCTTGAAAGTCAAGGGGTCTTCTTTTTGCATCAGCATGGATCTTCATGTGCTCTTGAGCCCTTATGAGGTTTACCTTGCATTGTTGAAGTAAAGCTTGCATGCAGCCCAACTCTTCTTTTCCAAGGGGATTGAGCCTTTCATTGACGATCATGGTAGGAAGGGGCACCCGATAACCATACAATGCTTCGAAGGGAGAAACTCCAATGCTCGAATGAGTGAAGTTGTTGTAAGAAAATTCAGCCAAGTGCAGCCATACGTCACAAGAATTCTACACATCATGACAAAAATGTCGCAAATAAGTTTTAAGCCACTTATTGACTCTCTCGGTTTGCCCATCCGTTTGGGGATGATAGGCTGTGGACGGAGCCAATTTGGTCCCCATGGAGCTGAAAATTGTCTGCCAAAACTGACTCATAAATTTGGTGTCATGGTCATGTACTATGACTTGGGGTAAGCCATGCAACTTTAAAACATGCTCCATAAACTGAGTGGCAACTTGAGATGCTATAAAATGGGATTTTGTAGGGATGAAATGGGCTACTTTAGTGAGTCGGTCAACTACCACATATATGCTATCCCAACCCTTCTTGGTTGTAGGTAAACCAGTGATGAAATCCATGGTAATGTGGGTCCATTTTCCTTCGGGGATAGGTAAAGGCTGCAACAATCCACCCGGTTTAAGAGTGCTATCTTTATTTTGTTGGCAAGGCACACATGTAGACACAAAGTCTTTAACATCCCACCATAGGCCTTTCCAATGGAAGCTTTTTATAACTCGGTCATATGTTTTGAAGACTCCTAAGTGGCCAGTAATTGGTGAAGAATGCATCTCTTCAAGGATCCTTTGGGTGAAGGGAGAGGCATGGGGAATCACAATACGGCCATGGATCCAAATGAGACCATTGCGGAGCTGATATTGGGAATTGTCATCCATGGCACCTTACTGTAATTTCTGGAAAAAAGGGTTGAATTCAGCATCAAGCAAGTATGCCTCTTGGAGCTCTTCAATCCAATCATGGTGGAGTTCAATGATGGATCAAACCTTGCATGCCTACATGCGAGAGAGTGCATCAGCCACTACATTGTCCTTGTCATGGGTGTTGGTAATCTCAAACTCATAGTTTTGTAGGGTAGCCACCTATCTATGTTGTTTGGGAGTGAGGTTGGGCTTAGTCAAGAAGTATTTGAGCACACGGTGGCCACTTTTCACCTTAAATTTACGGCCATACAAGTAGTGATGCCACTTTTTGATAGCATGAATGACTGCCAACATCTCTGATCATAGACATGCAACTCTCTCTCTTTATCATCCAATTTTCGGCTCTCAAATGCTATTACCCCGTGTTCTTGCAGCAAGACTGCACCAATACTCCAACCACTAGCATCACACTAAATTGTAAAATCCTTTGAAAAGTCGGGGCATACGAGGATGGGGGCTGAAGTGAGGAAGTCTTTCAACTGCTAAAAACTACGGTCAGCCAATTTATCCCATAGGAAAGCCTCTTTTTTCAGCTTGTCTGTTAATGGGGCTACAATTATGGCATAATGGTGAATAAATCTCTGATAAAAATAGGAGAGTCCAAGAAAACCACGCAAGGAGGTAGTGGTAGTGGGGGTGGGCCACTCCCGGACACATTGCACTTTCTTAGGATCAGCTTGGATGCCTTTTCCACTAACAATGTGTCCTAAGTACTCAACCTCTGTTTGCATGAAGACACACTTACTTTCTTTGGCAAATAGCCGGTGCTCTCTCAGTACATCAAAAATTTGCCTGACATGCTTCATATGCTCATGCAGTGACTTATTGTAAATGAGTATATCATCAAAGAATACCAACACAAACTGGAAAAGCCATGGCTGTAATATTTTGTTCATTAAGCTCTGAAATGTGGTGGGTGCATTAGTGAGCCCAAATGGCATGACAAGGAAATGGTACAAGCCACGGTCAGTCTGAAAGGCTGTTTTGACTTCATCACCCACCCTCATTCTGATTTGTTGGTAATCGGATCGCAAATCAATCTTGGTGAAGTAGTGTGCTCCCTTGAGTTCATCAAGCAAGTCGTCAATTTGAGGGATGGGGTATCTATTTTTGACAGTGATCTTATTGAGATCAGGGTAGTCAATGCACAAATGGAAAGATCCATCCTTTTTCTTAACCAATGGAACCAAGGAGGCATAAGGGGAAGAGCTAGGCTCTATAAATCCCATCTTAGTGAGTTCCTTGACTTGCTTTGCTACCTCCTCTCTTTCACATTTAGAGAGTCGATATGGGGGTTTATTGATGGGCTTGGCATGGGGCTCCAAGTCAATCGGGTGATCCACCAATATCTGAGGGGGAAGGATAGTGGGGGGCTGAAATAGGTCCTCACATTCAGCCAAAAACGCTTTTAGTGCTGCATTTTACTTCCCCAAGGTGTGTTGGTCATCATTATCCTTATGCAAATGCAAGACAAAGACTTGGGAGCGTTTCTTGAATTCTTTTTTGAGTTGTCTTGCTGTCATAAGCTGAAAATCAGGATTTTCTTTGATTCCCTCCAAGTGTACAAGCTGCCCACACATTACAAAATCCATATACAGCTGAGAGAAGTCCATAGAGATTTTTCCCAACTGCTGAAGCCAATCACATCCCAAAACAACATCCATGGGGCCCATATCAAGGGTAATTAAGTCTACCTTTGCAGTGTAATTTTCAACCAGCATGAGAGACACTTGTGTGCATACATGGGAGCTCACTTCCTCATTTCCATTGGCCACTTGAACCCGAAGAGGTTGCTGTAATTCAGTGGGAACACATGTCAAACGGCCAAGAGTCGATTTATTCACAAAACTATGCATGCTGCCACTATCTACGAGGATGTATGTACTCTTGCCATCAATGTTACCATGCACTCGTAGGGTGTTCGGGCTCCTAGAGCCGGTCCATGCATCCGTGGAGATCGGGCAAGCTGATATAGTGGTGAATGAGGGGTGCCAAGGGTCATTCCCAAGCATGTCATCAATGGGGCAACCACTGGGGTCAAAAGGGAACCCGTCCAGTGAGTCATAAAACTGATCGGTATCAATATCCTCCTCATTTTCAGCATTTTTAGCAAGTGTCATCATTGGAGAGTTGTCATGCAAGTCCTCTTCTAACTTGTCACTTTCTTCTAGCACATACATGCTATTAAACTTGACAATGGCGTTCTTAAAGGGGCATTTGGATGCATGATCAGTCATGTACTTATCCCTGCATTTAAAGCACAAGCCTTTGGCTTTTCTATCCTTGACCACTTCAGAAAGAATGAATTTTTGACCGTTAGGGCTGAAGCCATTCATTGTCTTATTTTCAGCATACTTTGGGTCACTTTTGGAGGGTGGTGCTGTCCCAAAACTGCCATATTTCCTTTTAGCATTAAAAGTGGGATAAGTAGGAATTTTGGGGCTGCCATTTCCTGCATTGTTGCTTCAATAATTATTAGCAAATGGGGGTTTCCTGATAGGGTATCTCTGCTATCCTGCAATGGGCTACATGCCCTCATTGCGGCAATATTTTTGACCATAGCGTTCGGCCAATTCTATGGCTACAAACAGGGTGGTTGGCTTTTGAGCCATTACATCAGCTGAGAGATGCGCATCTAGCCCATAAATGTATTTATGCAATTGGGCCTCATCACTGACTACCTCAACATACATGGATAGGTTCATAAAGTGATTGGTGTACTCCCTCCCAGTGAGATTTCGCTCATCAAACTCGTACCATTGCCTAGCCAAGCATTCTTTTTCCATCGGGGAGACAAAAACTTGGATTATATGCATCTTGAACTCTTTCAAATCACAAAACTGCTGATTTTCTCTTTGAGCGAATCTCTACCATGTGTGGGCAAAACCTTCTAAATGAAGGGAGGCAAAAATTATCTTTGCCTCATTGGTACGGGGGTAGATGAGAAAATAGGCTTTCAATTTAGAGGTCCATTCCTCTAGTTCAGCTGGGGATGAGGACTGCCCATTGAATTTAGTAAACACAATCTTGTCACGCAGCTCATTTGGGCCTTGCTGCCCATGAATGCCATGTGCTACATGTTGCCCATACATGCCTTGCTATCCAATCCCCAGCTGTCCAAAATTTCCATGGGGCCATGCTGCCCTTGCATTACATGAGTACCAAATTTCCCATTAGGACCTTGCTATCCAAAATGTCCATGCTGCCCATTACCATATGCATGCTGTCCATTGCCATATGCATGCTGTCGATTGTCATGTGCATGTTGCCCATTGCCATATGCATGCTGCCCATTTCCATGTGCATGCTGCCCATGCACTCCGTGCATTCCATGCTGCCCAAGATTTGCATTGGAGCCATTCCCTTGAGTGTGCAAGTAGCTTCCGTTACAGGGGAGTTGGGGTGCAAGGATGGGCTTGAAGGATTTGCAATGGGGGAGGGAAGGAGGGGTTCATCATGTGAGGTGGAGGGCTCATCCATCTCATAAGTGCTATGGGGAATGCCATGGGTACCACCGAGACCTTGTGGGCTACGCCTGGTCTTCAATGGGGGGGGGGGGGGGGTTTAGCCTCACGGGGAGGGACATACTCCTTGGGTCGATCCGAGGGGGGGCAATGGCAGGGATGAGGGCGCCCATGCGCTCTATGAGTAAGTCCATTTTGGCCATTATCTCGGAATGACTGTGATCTTGGCGGGTTTCTATCTCCCTATGGCGTTGCTCCATCTCTCGATGTCGTTCAACATGATGGGTCTCATGTTGGCATAAGGTTTGGTTGAGCAGAGATAAGCGGTCTATCTCGGGGGCACCCTCTTCAAACATGTCTTCACAATCCTCCTGGGCTGAGCTAGGATCATTCGTTGAGGCACGGGAGTCCCTTATTTCACGCTGAAATTCCTCCTGGGCCTTTGCTTTACCCTTGTGGCCTGCCATCCCAAGTGCAGTCCACTAGACCCCTTCTTACCAAAATGACGATATTTTGAGCTAAGAACTCTGATCGCCAAAATTTTTGATTCAAATGAAAGCTCTCGATCCCCTCTATGAGATTATGCAAAAATATCCCTGACAGTAAATGATCAGGGCTTTGATGTAATCACTTTTTGTGGGCTGACTGTGTAGCACTGCTGCCTGCCCCACAATACCTCTAGGCACAAAAATGAGTGTATCTCCCAAACCGTAGGGCAGAATGGGGAGGTTTTAGTTTAGATCAAAGGGGAAGATGCCCTCTTCAAATCAAGCTATAGAGCCCACACTCAGTCACAAAGAAGGCTTTGTTGTAATCAACTTTTGCGGGCTGACTGTGTAGGACTGCTGCTTGTCCCATAGTACCTCTAAGCACAAAACTGAGTGTATCTACCAAACCGTAAGGCGGAATGGGGAGATAATTTTTGTCATGCCTCAAAATACCCTCTTATACCTTATATAATGTCAGTGTGACTGGTATGTTCCCATGCCATATTCCCATGATCCCCGTTCATTACACTACTAATCTAGCCTTGTATGCCGGCTTGGAGTATCCAGGGGTACTTTTCAGCTTGTACACACACTTGCATGGTAGAGCCTTCTTGCCAGTAGTAGGCAAGGAAACCAAATCCCAAGTCATATTCTTATCCTAGTAGTCAATCTCAAACTACATAGCCCTCTCCTAGGAATAACTGTCACCCCTATGCATAGCCTCATCATAGGTGAGAGGCTCTCCTGCTTTTGTAATCAAGACATAGTGCATGGAGGGCTCAAATATGTTAGGTGGGCATCTATCTATCGTAGAACACTGCATTGCAAGCTTTATTGCATACCCAACATTCTATCCAACACCTTGGCCATGAGCATCTACTTGGCTCCTCTTGAAATATAACCCTACATATCTCCACAACTCTCTCAAGCTGTCTATGAATCTTGTCTTCATGGAAGACTATATCATGGCTGTGGATGACTTTCCGTACCTGTGGATCCCATAGATGGTAACCCATCTCTCCTACATCTTCATAACCAAGGAATATGTGTTTAAAACTCTTAGGATCTAGCTTGTTACACTTGCCCTTGGGCACATGGTAGAATGTCTCACATCCAAAAGACATACAAATGAGCATAAGAGGGAGGATTTCCAATCCATACCTCCTCTGCAACCTAAAAATCGATGCCACTACAAGGCGATCTATTAATGATTTGCATGGCAATTGTAACTGCCCAAACACAAAAGTGCTAGGGTAGGCCAGCATGGCTAAGCATACTATGAACCCTTTCCTGGATGGTCCTATTCATCCACTCAACCATACCATTCTAGGGAGGGGTGTAAGGGGGTGGTCAACTGACGCTTTATACCCCTCTCATCACGTAACTTCTCAAAAGAACGTGATACATATTCATCCCCATTATCTATCCTAAGGCATCTCAGCCTATTCCTAGACTGGTTTTCTACCAACGCAAGCCATCTCTGAAAAACTGCCAAGACATTGGGCTTCTACTTTATGGAATAAGCCCATATCTTACGTGAAAATTCATCTATGAAAGTAAAAAAATATTTCTCACCACCCATAGTCTGATAGGGCATAGGCCCACAGACATCATAACGAACCAAAGCCAAGGGCTCACTCATGCATGACATACGAGACTTCTTATACGTAGACCTAGTCTGTGTGCCATAAAGACAATGATCACAAGAATCAAAATGAGAATAGTCAAGGGGTGGTAAGTACTGCAAAGCAAAAAGCATTTTCATTCCCTTAACGAACATGTTCCCCAAACGAGCATGCCAAACAGATACATGAGGTAAAGACCCCATAGACAAAGCATGATCAACTGTAGATCTAGAAACAACTAAGGGGCAGAGGCTGCTAGTCTTGGCACCTCTCACAAGCACAAGCCTGCCATGAGTAATCTTCCATGTAGAGTCTCCAAAAGATACATGATATCGTGTGCCATCAAGTTGTCCAACGGACATGAGACTACATGTCAATGTAGGTACATGACATACATCGTGCATAACAAAACTTCTATCAGAATAATATTGCAACCTAACATCACCAATGCTGACAATCTCAAGAGACCTATCATCACCCAAGTGTAGAGAACCCGAAATAGAATGGTATGAATGAAACCACTCTCGGCAAGGTGTCACTTGAAAGGATGCACCTGAGTCCAAGAGCCAACATTGTACATACATAAAGTGTATCTTTGTCATCTGTGAAGCACTAGCTGAAGCTTATACAAGGATATAATCCCCATCAAAATCCTCGGGCTACATAACATTGAGCTCTTCAATCTTAGCACTTGACTTAGTAGGTACTATGCTACAATCAGAAGAATTATCTTACACTTTCTCTTTTCCCTTCTCTGTGCGCCTTTCATTGCATAGTTCATGACACTATGGCCTTATGTGGCCTTTCTTTCCACAATGATGACATGTCAAATTGGCATTCCTACCACAGGATTTCCTGCATGACTTTCCACAAGACTTGGACCGAGATTTTTGCAAATCCCATCCACAACCACTATTGCAATCATTCTTTTCATTTCCATCATTTCTACCTCTAATGGTCAAAGCATGAGACACACATGAGGCATCCAAAGTCTTACGATTTATCTCTTTCTATAGAAGAGAGCTCTCAACATTAGATAGCTTCAGAGTAGTGGCAAAAGCACATAAAGTAGTGCGGAATACATCCCAAGACTCATTAAGAGTTCCAAGAAAGAATAATAGAGTGATATCCTCTTTGAAATAAATGCCCTACGAACCGAAGTTCTTAAGAATAGCATGAAATTAGTGTAGATGAGCTGACATGGTCACATTCTCTTTCATGCAGAGATCCAAAAGCTATTTCAGCTAATACATTTGACTTGCAAGACTTTGCTTGTCACATCAATCCCTGCCAAACTTGGCTCTTCCAATAGGCATAATTCATACAATCAAGCTTATTGATGTTGAAGATAGCACTGTCAGTGGAAGAAGATGCCATATTGTAAGCTAAAATAGTGCAGATAGTTCAAAATTGCTTGCCGTAAAGGACTAAAACCAAGGAAAAATGGTGAGAAATGAGTATCTAATGATGTTTCCCACCAAGTACCATCAAAAGTATATCAAACCAAGATGATTAAGCATGAAAAATACATCACAGTAGTCTAGAGATATATGCTTGCTATAATAATTTGCAGTAGTGTACGATGAGAGCTGACTAAGTTACTATACAACATCCAAACTTCTATAACAACACGTATCGAATCATTCAAGAACATTATCAATCAACTTGCTGCCTGTTGGTGATGCCATTTCATGAAAGCAATTGGTAACACAACTTCTGACATTGTAAAAAGGATTACTTATGATAATATTATTACCATATTATCTAACAAAGCTGGGATCAATTTTGATCAATCTTGGATATCTATGATTGAATGTTCACAATGACATGAACGACGATGCATAAATCAAGAAACAACTATGATCTTACAAGAGGACATAGTAAAAAAAAATCAATGAAGCTTTACTTTCTCGAAGATATTCCTCTCCACACTTTATACATAGGAGTCATCATGGCGGTAACTTCTCTCATATCGTTTTTTAATAGACATTCTTCTTATTGTAATAGAAATTATCACAGTACAGATGATTTTCAGGTAAAATAATATGAGGAAGAATATGGTATTACCAATAAACAACATGTTTATCCATAGATTATTCTCCTTATGACTACTACAAAAAGAGTGATTATCAAACCCATCTATATTTCAAGAGGTGTTTTTTTTTAGATCGTAATAGAGCATATGTTGCTACACATGACAACACTATTGAAGAAGCAAATTATGTGAGTTATTATATCTCTTTGGAAAGGATACTTCATGTTTGTGTGCTGGATCTCTTTTTATTATTGATTCTAGTGCTACAGGATACATGACATATTAGTCCCAATGGTTACATAATTATCATTCTATTCTTGTCAAGAAATCGGTTTATCTTGTTGATGACACAACCTATCAAGTCAAAGTTATAGGTGATTTATATCTCAGTACTCTATCGTTAGCAAGAGTTTTGTGTGGAGTTTTACACATCCTAGATCTACAAAGGAATCTTATTTTAGTTGCAAGGCTTGTGGATCTTGGTCTCTTTGTTGGTTTTGACCATATCAAGTATGGCATTGAGAAAGATGGAAAACCATAGTTGTCGCTCCTCAAAATGGTAATCTTTTTGAGTAATCTTTAAATGAAAATATTACAAATGTTGTTACATCTCCTGGTGATGTTAACAGTAAAATATAGCATCACGCTGTCAAAGAGATTGTGCAAGAGCTGCAGAACACGGGGTTCAAGGTACAGCAAGAAATGAGGCTAACAAGAAGAACTCAAATATTGGATGTCGAAATTCACTATATTCCTTGTCAAGTGAGTTACATGAAGTTCATGATCAGAAAAATCTAAAGTATCTCATAGACTATTTACATTCAGGTGTATGATGACAGTTACACTGAACAGAATAATGGGCATTAACTAATAATCCAGTCAAGCAAGTCCTTTAGTGCAGAGAACCATCTGTTGTACAACACATCTAATTTCTGATGCTCTCCAAGATTTCTATCAAATACGGATCACATCAGCATGTACATTTTGTAACTTGACAGTTGTCTGATCAGCAGAAGATTTCAGAAGATTCAGAGAGCTGAAAGGATCTATGTGTTGGAATCTGCAACTCAACTTCCATTCTAGAGTTTCAAGTGTCCACATTTGAAATTGTATATGCATAAGAATAGCCGTTCTCTGTTTGCCAGCACTACCAGTTCTTTCAGAACGATTGTATTGCACTGGCCGCCTCTTTCGTTCAAGAGAGCACTTACAACACGCTGTGCATCCTGTTCCTCAATTCAGCATGTCTTGCAGTGAACCACTTATCGTGGCTGGAGATGAAAGGCAATGGATTGATATGCTGAGAGTTACCAAAATCATGCAAGGCCTTTTGCTTGCAGTAGAAAGAACACTATCTTTTAGGTAAGACAATGTCCTGAGAGATGTTCAAACGAGACTGCATCCGTGAATGGAGGTGATGAAGACGATTCTCTCAAACGCAAAGCGAGAATTTTTCCCATGCACAATTTCATCAAAATGCAAGGAGAATTCCTTGTCCTTCGAGCGAATGCACAATCAGTTTTATCAAGAACATCCCCTGTGCTGTCAAAGGAACATGGTGTTCTGTCTCTGAAACTCTGATTCAAACATCATAAAGCTGAGCGCAAGCAGAGTTAACCGTCAGTGTTCTTGCCATGGTTCTGCCTCTGTGTGTGAAGGGCTTCCAAGGAGAAATAAGTTTCAGGTAGACAATGATGAATTAGAGTCCCTTGGCCTTATACAGAAGAGAATTCTGAAGGCCTAGTGATTGCGCCTCCTTCATGATCACCTCCATGGGTACTAATTTGCTTCTGGTAATGTCGCAAAAGATCTACGCTTAGCTGGAATTTTGGGCTGACGGTATTTCCAGGATTCATTCCTCAAGTGCAACTTTCTGGCATAGGAACAAAAGTCCAAAATCGAATCTTCCTGTTATCCATGCGCCATCCTTGTCAGTTCCTTCAGCGATAACATCCTCCGCAAACTCCTATGCGCCTGAAGGGACACAAAGCCATAGCCCTGTTTTTTTTTTAGTCTGTCTGCCTTCTCCCCTGTAAATCCTCACAATCCGCTTTTTCCATTTCAGACGTGCCCATCTCAATTAGTTTTTCCTTCTCCTCGTCCAGTGCGGGAGACAGAATACAAGCGCCGACCCAAGGCCAGGAGTGAGGATTGAGTCCACCAAGTTTCATGGTTTATTAAGCATACATATGATGAGGATGTATTTATACAGTCCATGAGAGCATGACAATGCTCGCAGCAGAAGAATTTTCTTTCAGTGCGAGGCTGAAACCCTGAATGTCAAGATTTTGCAATCTTAATGACCAAAATGACCTTGGAGCTTTCCCTCAAATTTCTTTACATTGACAGGGCCGTGGATCCTCTCTTCTCAGAGACATACTCGGCAAGATTTGATACGGCAGCGAAATCACTCAAGTGTCAATATTTTCTTGCCTGTACCCATCCTTCTTTCCCTCGAACTTGCTCAGTATGAACTGGAGGGGGGGGGCCTTTTCCCTTCCTCTTCAGCAAGCACAGCCCATGCTTCCCTCTCTAGCTTGCCTTGTTTCAAATTAAGCTTCAGCCTCGAATGGTGTGATCAAATACACCTACTGAATACAAAATTTCACCATGCCGCAACTACACACGATTCTGCTATGGAGTTGTTTGATGCTCCAGAAAAGTTCCATGCCAATTGTTGAGACAACATGGCTTCTTAAGTAGAGAACACCGATGCCAGATTTTTTCTCTGAATGCTCAGCCACTTCGTTTTGTTTTCTTTTACCTTCATTGTCTCCTCTTTTCATACTTTGCGACGTCTTGCTGTAGAGCTCCCTCCTTTTCTTCCTCCTCCACGATTTCAGCTCTCTCCTTCCCCAATCCAGGCGCAGCCCGCCATTTTTGCCTTTTTCAAAAATATCCCCCTCCCAGAATAGGCTAGCTTTTTCTTTAGAACTTCTTGCCTACAAAAGATCAAGTCAATAATTGATCACCACCTACTGGTAGGACCTGCTGGATCACTAGAGAACATGTGCTTCACACGTGCCAAAATTGAGTCCTGAGCAGGGTCATATGGATGCTCCTTGGAAGGTATCTCCAGAATGGCAGGCACTGGCCTGTTGTAACTGTCGACCAGGAACCGTATCATATTTGCAATATGTTGATTTATGAGAACAATTGCAATATCTTCCCTGGCTGTGAACTCCTTAAAGGTGTCTTCGATTGTTTTAACCGTAGTCTTGTTATCCACAATCAGATAGTCGGTCTTCCTCCTAATGTCAACGTGGCCAACTCCTGCTAGAATGAAGCCGGTCACGGTGTCCTCATCTCCAATGACCGCTATGAGGGAAGAATTTGTCGAAGCCATGACTCCACTTCTTTATAGCACTTCAATTGCAAATACATATTCATGACACCGTCAAAACATGGTTGGAGTGGTTTAAGATCAGTCTTCTCAACTTCAAATAGTAACTCTAGAACAAAATCAGTGTGCAATGCATTAAGGGAATATATACATTGGCTGCGGATTATTAAAATGCATCACACAAACAATGAATCACACGCAGAAATTAACACATATGCACAACAAAAATGGAGGTGTTCACGGCTCAGATGCGCAGCAACACGACAACGCTTTGTTCATTTTGATTTTTCTAATCTTGTCGATCTTTATCAACGTGACCTTGTTCAAGGTATGGAATTCAAAGCTCATTCTCACATGGGTATTTGTGAATATTGTGCACTTAGAAAGCATTTTCAAAAACTGTTTTCAATTTCTAAAACTACTCATTCTAAAGATAATCTTATTCACACTAATATTTATTGACCTTTTTCTCCATCAAAATCTCAATATCAGTATTTCATGACTTTTATTGACGACTTTTCAAGATACACCTCTGTTTTTCTCTTGAGACACAAATCAAATTCAATTTTATTATCTTTTAAGAAATATAAAAAAGATGCCAAACTTTGTATTGGTCATCATATCAAGAAACTTCAGAGTGATAATGATGGAGAATATTGATTTTGATTATTATTGTAATAATCAAGGTATTCATCCATGAATATATGGTTCCCTACTCTCCTCAATAGAATGGTGTTACTGAGTGTAAAAACAGGACTATCCTCAATGTTGTGTGATGTATGCTCATTCATTTTGGCTTATCTAAATGTTTCTAAATTGAAGCGGTCTTAACAATAGTATTTGTCCAAAATCATCTTTCTATTTCTCCTTGTAAAATAGTGATTACTACTTAGACAGGTGAAACTCCTTCTATTTCATATTTTTAAACCTTTGGATGTATTGCTTGTATTTACGTACCCAAAGAGACTCATAGAAAACTTGATTCCATTGGATATTCAAATTTTCCTAAGGGGTACAAGTTTTATGATCCATCCTCCAAGAAGGTTATCATAAGTCGTGATGCTATTTTCAATGAGAAACTTATGGGCAACACATGGTGTCATGAGGACATTGGGAGGACATGGTCATATGGTCATTAGAGGACGTTGATGAAAAAAAGTCATTACTCGTTGCTTTTTCTTTTCTATACGATGATGAACCTCCTACACAAGATAATATTGACTCTTCAAATCACGATTCATAACTTGTACCTATTATTGCTAATGATGACCGTGGCATTGATCTCTATGTTGATCTTCCAATTGATAATCTCAACTTCCTTCAACAAGTAAAGAAGGTTTTATCTTTTGCATTTGATATGGTGGATCTTGCAGACATGCACTCATGTCTTGGTATTCAAATTCGACGCTATCAAAAAAAGGGTGTTTTAATACTATGTCCAACAAAGTTCATTGACAATATTATTTAGAACAGATGTAGATTGGGCAAGCTCTCACTTATCTATGCATTTTATAAGTAGAATCTGTTTCTTTATCAATGGTTGTCATGTTTCTTACACTAGCAACAAAGAACATTGTGTTGTTGTTTCCACTACAAAGGCTGAATATGTAGCTGTATCTTTAGCGGCTCGAGAGCTAGTATGGCTTCAACAAGTTCTATCAGATATTGGCCATCGTCCTCACTCCAGCATACCATTTCGATGTGATAACCAAAGTGCCATTAGTCTTGCTAAAGACTGTGTTCAGCATAACAAGTCTAAGCATATTGCAATGCATTATCATTACGTTTGGTATGAAGTAAAGAAAGGCATGATCATGATTGAACATTGTCCAAGTGATCAGATGATTGCATATATATTCACTAAAGGACTCAATGAAGTACGCTTTACTCAGCTAGACTTGGAACTTGGAGTTGTCTCAACTTCAATCTTTGGGAATTAATCTACTACGACATTGTAGTGCCATTGAACATACTCTTTGTAGGCACCATATACTTCACACATGCATATACATCTTAGAAATCTTGGTCATCTTTGTAAATAAATATTCAATTTCACTTCACATGCACAGATTCACTTTACATACACACAATAATCCTTCTTGATCATGGTTGTAAATTTGTATCTAGGAGCTGGGGTTTTTCCCTTGTGCTCCCCAAGGCTTTTTTCATATGCAACTGGAGACCTTAGTTTGAGCATATATATATGTAGATTGTGATTAATATGAAATAGTCCTCGGGAGTCTACATGGTGTGTTTCTTCTCTCCCTCTCGAGTCTCTACATATCTTCTCTCTCTACATCTCAACAAAGACTACAATCATCATTATCATCTATTATTGGTGTAGTGATCAAAAGCTTTTGATTGTTAAACTTACAAACAAAAATTTAAGTACATAAATGAAGGTTTCAAAACATTTTATTCATTTTGAAAGCCTTTGACTAGTTTTTTCCCTTTCTGCTTCGCCTCCGACTCAACTAATGGTAGTCCATAAGGTACATTTTTAGGGATAATTTTATTTCAATTTTAAAATATAATTTATAAATCATTTTCTATTTTAAATACTTTTGTTGTGCTAGAGGTCTCCCTCATACTTTAAAAGTATTTTTAGAATCTTAGTCTCCCTTTGTATATGTGTGGATTAGAGACATGCCTCGCACTCTAGAAATAGGATATTAGGATTATTCATTTGTGTTATGTTGTATTAGAGGCTTGCACTTTCCTTCATAATACAAGCATACAATTTTCTTGGATTTTCTATTGCTAGTCCTCAAGACTTGCATTTGCATTCCAATAGTAAGTCTAAGCTATAAAACATCCATTTTTATGTCTATTAAAGGTTTGCATCACATTCTACGAATGGCTTGAAACTTTGTGGTATTGTATATTTGTGTTGCGTTGGAGGTGCTCACACTAACTCACAATACAAGCATAGAAACTACCTAGTCTTTGCTATTTGACATGTGCACTCACACTCCAATAGCGCATCTAGGTAATAAAAATATTATTGTTAAGAGTGTTAACACTTCAGCCACTCTCTGGAAAAGGATTTAAACTATGATGCTTGTACTTGTGTTCGTAAGAAATTAGTATTTTCAGTTACAATAAAAGTGTAAGAATCTTCTTGCATTCAAGTGATTTGTTCATTGTGTTTGTTAAAGACTAACCTTGCATTTGAGAAAGGAGTTATGTGTTAGAGTAATCTATCATTTTTGTATATTAAAGGCTTATCTCACATTCTCGAAATAAAATTACATTTTGGAATACGTGCATATTTGTCATTTTGGAGTCCTCATTGGTGTGAAAAATTCTCTAATACAATAGAATAATCAAACTTTACTAATACTTGCGGTGGATTTTGTGATAGCCTTAAGTCAAAATTCATTCAAATTTGACTTGGCTAATCTTCCTACCATGATGTCCTCCATTAATCCCTTGGGGATATCATGTGTATGGATCAATTCTTTAATCTCTCGTTGATTCACTACATCAAGTAATACATGAGCATCATATGCCTCCTCATAAGCACTCACAAGTGCGCACATGCAATTTTTGTCTTATCAACTTCATGCTTTTCAAGGCACCCATTGTATGGCTAATCACAACCTCAGTAACCTTAGCATAGGCCTTGGTATGGCTAATCTCAACGTCGGTAATAAGTATTGTAGTCTGAGGAAAATCCTATCATGCCTCCTCTAGCCTTTTACCATCCTCTTCCTCCATCCTTATTTCATCTTGCTCCAGTATTCTTTTTGCACCCTCTTATAACTTTACACATTGTTTCTTGTACAATTCAACCACCCTCTTGCATGAATCCAAAAGGTTCCTTACAAAATCCAAATATCCATATCCAAGCTCAAGTATCTACAAATTGTAACCTAATACATGTTGCACATCTTGTAAAGAAAGCATATTTGCATCTATAGAACCTGCCATAACTAAACCTTCACTCCAACTGTTCATGTAGGGTTTACCAAAATGTCACACATAGTTGCACGTGAGGAACCCAAAGATGCAAGGTCTTGTGAAGAAGGTATATTAAGTCAAAGATGAAAGAAAGAGAGAAGATATGGAACCACGAAGTTTCAAACACTTTTAAAACCAGCAAACTCAAACTGAAATACAGTACCTTCGAACTCAAAACTCAAACACAAATGAAGACGCATGGCAATTATCCCTCAACTCTACACAACTTTACTCAAACTCATATCAACTCATCAAGAATAATTTTTGACAATGCATAACAAGTCGGTGATAAACTTAGCTTTCTTCTCATATTACACTAGATCACACTGATGCATGGAAACAACTCCAACAAGAACATCTAAGGGTTCCTTCTATACCTCCAGCTCAAAGTATCACGAGTAGAAAGCTTTAGCTTTCTTTCTATGTTTTTCACAAGTGGATGCATAGCATCGTGAGATCCAACCTTTCCAAACCTACATATCCCGTTGATGTGCCACGCTATATCGTCATGCGGATCAAAGTCCAATATGATCATAACCTACCCAACCAAAACTATGCATAAGCGACCTCCAACTAGAGTCAAACACCCAATTCATGAGTATCTTCAAGCACGCATATCAATTTTAATATCCACCTATATCATAAGGTACTTATCGTGCATGACATCCCTCATTCATATAGCCATGTCAAGAATCACATGGTGGGGGGACTTGCTTGAGTTGCTGCACAAAACATGCACCATACACTCAAGAGGAAACTCACTCAAGAACATAAGAACAGAGATGGAGGAAAATACGTTTTTCTTGCTAGATTTTTCTTCTTATTCCATCCGCAATAAAATGTACACAAAGTATAGATAAGCTATAACATAAAGGAAAGTGGCCAACTAAGTCAAACAATGCACAACTGACTATACTAATCGATTGTCACTATAACTATGCCAATTGTAGGTAGGTGTAGCAAAATAAATTTAATAAGTAATAAGGAAGTGGCCCTATGAGGACCATAATGACCACCAAAATGCTAAGTGTAGATGTGTAGACCCATCTAATCAAGCGGTCCATCATCAATGTTTACACATGTTGAGCTTGCCATCTCAACACTCCCCGTCAAGCTCAACTGTATCTCTACAACTCCAAGTAATCTTTGAAATTTTTGAAACTTCTCTACACCTAATGCTTTTGTGAGAATGCCATCTATCTAATCCAACGTGACCAAGTCAATCTCTCCTATAAGTATCTTCTCTCTCATAAAGTGGTAATGCACATCAATGTGTCTTGTCCTACCATGGAACATTGGGTTCCTAGCTAGCTATATTTTGCTCATGTTGTCATAATGAATGACAACTCGACCATCTCCCTGAAAATCCAAATCAGCCAATAACTTTTCCAACCATACCACCTCCATGTTACAATAGTAGAACCTCTATACTTAGCGTATGTACTTGATAAAGCAACTACAGGTTGTCTTTTTCTGCTCTATGTAACCATTGCACTACTAAAGGACAACATGAATGTGATGGTAGATCTTCTGTGAAGTATGCGACCAACCCAATTTTAATTTATGTATCCCAACACATGTATATCCTTACCTACATTGTCAAAACTTCCATAATATAAAGTGGACTTCACATACCTCAATCTGTATCTACTTGCATTCAAATGAGTCTTTCTAGGTATTTGCATAAATTGACTGTAAGGCCAATGTCATAACTCAATTCTAGCCTTGTGATAGTCATATAAATCAAACTCCCTACTATCCTCTTGAACATAGTAGGATCTTCTAACTTATCCCCAACATCAATACTCAACTACACATTTTGCTCCAATGGCACCAAAAAAGGCTTAAGCACATGTTGCCATACCATACTTGGATAATATATCCAAGCCATATTGCCTTTCAAATAGCCATATACCATCATCATATATGATCACCTCAATACCAAGAAAGTACCTTAGCTCACCCAAATCTTTCATCTCAAACTTCCTCTTCAAAATTTCCTTAACTTCAGCAATCCCATTGTCATTGTTACATGTAATAATCAAGTTATCCACATGGATGACCGTGATGACCAAGCCTATATCTCCTTTTCTCACATAAAGTGAGTGATTAGCATCAGAAACATAAAAGCCAATGTTGAGAAGGTACTCTCCAATCTTGTAGTTACTTCAACCCATAGAACACCTTCTTTAACCTACACTAGATCCACCAAACTAGTTGGAAAGCCTTTTCTATAACTAGAAAGACATCTCATGCCCAAGAAACATTGAGTATGTATGTAGAAAATTGATAAGTGTCGTTGTTTTCTGAGTCCGCAAAGCATTGGAAAAATATTATGTGTAGTGATCTTATTATGTGTAGACACACAAGGAGAGATACATGTCTACTTATAACAACATCCATGATCACATAGCCAGCACATTTGGCTACACTTGCTCCACATTCTTCCAAGAGGTGGTGGATGCCAACATGTAGTGTGGGACCCACTCCATGTAGTGGCCTTCCACTCTACAAAGTTAAGGATGGATCTAGATCTCACCGAGGCCTCTCCGATTGCTAGGGGGACCCTAGATTGCACTCATATTAATATGATTTCTCCTCCAAATGAGCCTTTGGTTTCATCGCTACTACATGAACATCATGATAATTCAAGACATATGTGACATTAACATGAAATTCCTTTATGTTAATGTTGGGTGTCCATGTTTTACTAATGTCTACAAGATTTTGAAAAACTTTGGGTTTTATTACCACTACCAAGGTCGACAAAGATTGATAGGCACTCTCTTTAATTATCATAGTCTTACATTCCCCAAGTATATTGTTGGGGATGGTGGATTCATTCTTCTTCCATGGCCGTTGATTCCATCATCCAATTATAGTATTATCCCCATTTAGTGCTTCATACATCAGAGCTTCTTCTAGATCCACCATATGCAACTGCAATAGCAATCCGAGTTTTCTCAAATTGATGATGAGTATCATCTATAAACATAAAACATGACCACTTCATTGCTTATACGATTAGTCGCTCTCCCTTTGACTACCTTAATCTACACTTCTTTCCATAAGCTCTCTTTCTCTCTAACATTGCTTTTTTCACGTGCAATATGAGCCTTAGCTTTCCCCTTTCTTTTCTGCTACTACATGCATCTATTCTCTTTGTGTTCCCAAAAATAGCCTCCTAAATGCTACAATGGCTTTAGCCTATAAAGCTAAGGTTTTACTAAGAATTAATTAGATCTAAATGTCTATCTATATCATTAAACACCAAGATGCTTCTAGTGTAATTATCGTGGTATTTCCATTATCTTGTAATTGACCCAACATATGATGCATTTGGAGGTTTCACATGGAGGATGATAATCCACATGATATCCACCCCATTCGAATTTGCACATCCTTCGAATATGCCACCTATGCAACCACTTTGGTCAAACACCCATATATCCAACTCCTCTCCAAACATGCACATAATTAAGTGTCTAGTTGTATCATAGGTTGGAAAAATAGACATATTTACATCTAGAGTCCCACACCAAGCACCCCCTCTTGAATCCTTAGGACTTGTGTGGGTTTCATATACTTGAGACTTTTGACCTCCATACAGATGCTTGCGATATGCCCATCTACAAAGAATATTCTTGTTCACTTTTAATCTATGGAACTAAAAGCCACTCTTGTTGACTCTCACTTTCCACATCCAAATCAACCAAAGCATCACTAAAGGCATCAAGACATTCAACGTGTTTTCGATTCCCTGTCAAGGCATAAAAAGAGATCGTACTTTCATATGTCAAATCATATGAAACATCTCAAACTTTGTAGCATCACATTCATCATTCCATGTATGCATATCCTCTAGCTCTTGAACCTTCTCATGGACTACAAGTGTGTCTTGCGTATCATGTGTATGCATCAATTCTTTAATCTCTCTTTGATTCACTACATCAAGTAATACATGAGCATCATATGCCTCCTCATAACCACTCACAAGTGCGCAATGCAATTTTTGTCTTATCAACTTCATGCTTTTCAAGGCACCCATTGTATGGCAAATCACAACCTCAGTAATCTTAGCATAGGCCTTGGTATGGCTAATCTCAACATCGGTAATAAGTAGTGTAGTCTGAGGAAAATCCTATCATGCCTCCTCTATCCTTTTACCATCCTCTTCCTCCATCCTTATTTCATCTTGCTCCAGTATTCTTTTTGCACCCTCTTATAACTTTACATATTGTTTCTTGTACAATTCCACCACCCTCTTGCATGAATCCAAAAGGTTCGTTACAAAATCCAAATCTCCATATCCAAGCTCAAGTATCTACAAATTGTAACCTAATACATGTTGCACATCTTGTAAAGAAAGCATATTTGCATCTATAGAACCTACCATAACTAAACCTTCACTCCAACTGTTCATGTAGGGTTTACCAAAATGTCACACATAGTTGCACGTGAGGAACCCAAAGATGCAAGGTCTTGTGAAGAAGGTACATTAAGTCAAAGATGAAAGAAAGAGAGAAGATATGGAACCACCAAGTTTCAAACACTTTTAAAACCAGCAAACTCAAACTGAAATACAGTACCTTCGAACTCAAAACTCAAACACAAATGAAGACGCATGGCAATTATCCCTCAACTCTACCCAACTTTACTCAAACTCATATCAACTCATCAAGAATAATTTTTGACAATGCATAACAAGTTGGTGATAAACATAGCTTTCTTCTCATATTACACTAGATCACACTGATGCATGGAAACAACTCCAACAAGAACATCTAAGGGTTCCTTCTATACCTCCAGCTCAAAGTATCACGAGTAGAAAGCTTTAGCTTTCTTCCTATGTTTTTCACAAGTGGATGCATAGCATCGTGAGATCCAACCTTTCCAAACCTACATATCCCGTTGATGTGCCAGGCTATATCGTCATGCAGATCAAAGTCCAATATGATCATAACCTACCCAACCAAAACTATGCATAAGCGACCTCCAACTAGAGTCAAACACCCAAGTCATGAGTATCTTCAAGCACGCATATCAATTTTAATATCCACCTATATCATAAGGTACTTATCGTGCATGACATCCCTCATTCATATAGCCATGTCAAGAATCACATGGTGGGGGGACTTGCTTGAGTTGCTGCACAAAACATGCACCATACACACAAGAGGAAACTCACTCAAGAACATAAGAACAGAGATGGAGGAAAATACGTTTTTCTTGCTAGATTTTTCTTCTTATTCCATCCACAATAAAATGTACACAATTGTCAAGATTGTGGGAGAGAAGGAAGGAGTCTCGCTTGAAGCTTTCTTGCTTGCACAATGGGGGAAGACACACAAGGGTGGAGGCTGAAAACAGTTTTCCTCTTCTTAGTTGTGTAAGCCAAAAGAACTCAAGTACAAAGAAATAGAAGAACCCTATATATGGGTCTCAAACCAAACTTAACTAACTAAGGTGGCATACTAACTGAGCCACGAACTAGAGTAGATAAGGATAGCTATCATGTAGCTATTATTCATGGGCGGTGTACCAACCGCGTCTGCAACTGACAAGTCGGTGACATAAATATACAACGGTCACCCTGGCGTATCACGAGTGGAGCTCGATATCTCAACACTCCCCCTCGAGCTCAATCCCAATTCCTGCACACCAAGCAGGTCTCTGAACTTGCGCAGCTTCTCTACGCCCAATGCCTTCGTGAATATGTCAGCTACCTGATCCTCTGTGCTGACATAAACTAGATCAATAAGACCTAGTAAAACCCTCTCTCGCACATAGTGATAATGCACCTCAATGTGCTTTGTTCTAGCATGATAGACTGGGTTATTTGCCAAGTGTATACTACTCATGTTGTCACAATAAATGACAACTGGCCCATCTGTAGACTGATGCATATCATAAAGTAGCTTATGCAACCAAGCTACCTCACATGCAGCCATTGCTGCACCCCTGTACTCAGCCTCTGTGCTCGACAAGGCAACTGTAGGCTGTTTCTTGCTGCTCCAAGTGACTGCAGCACTCCCAAAAGAGAATACATATCCACTGGTAGATCATCTATCAGAAATACTACCAGCCCAATCAACATCAGTGTATCCATGCAACTGTATCTGAACCCCAGTCTCATAAAATAGTCCATACTGCAATGTGGACTTCACATACCTAAGTATGCGTCTAGCCGCATCCAAATGTGGTTTCCTTGGAGCCTGCATAAACTGACTTACCAATCCAACAGCATAGCTCAAATCTGGCCTGGTAATAGTCATATAAATCAAACTTCCTACTATGCGTCTGTACATAGTAGGGTCTTCTAGAAGCTCACCTGCATCTGTGCTCAGCTTCACATTTTTCTCCAAAGGAACTGAAATAGGCTTACAGCCTGTCATCCCATATTTGGACAGCATGTCCAATCCATACTGCCTCTGCAAGAGCTGTATCCCACTTGGTGACCTAATCACCTCAATGCCCAAGAAATAACGCAGCTCTCCCAAATCCTTCATCTCAAACTTCTGCTTCAATAGCATTTTCACATGAAGGATATCTTCATCACTGTCACCTGTCATAATCAAATCATCAACATAAATGACAAGTAGCATAATACCTTTCTCTGTTTTTCTCACATAAAGTGAGAAATCTGCCTTGGAAATCTGAAAGCCAATAGTGACAAGATACTGTCCTATCTTGTCAGACCATGCTCTAGGTGCTTGCTTCAAGCCATACAAGGCTTTCTTCAACCTGCAAACAAACTCAGGATGAACAGCATGCACATAACCTGGTGGCTGCTCCATATAGACCTCTTCTTGCAAATCACCATGCAAGAAGGCATTCTTTACATCCATCTGATGTAAAGACCATCCCTTTGATGCAGCCATAGCAATGACTGCTCTTACGGTTGCCATCCTTGCAACCGGACTGAATGTTTCTTCATAGTCAATGCCATATGTTTGTGCATACCCCTTGACTACTAATCTTGCCTTGTATCTGTTCACAGAACCATCAGCATTGTGCTTCACCTTATAAACCCACTTACAGCCAATTGCATTCTTACCTTTAGGCAAAGGTACTAACTCCCATGTAGCATTTGCTTCCAAGGCATCCATTTCTTCATCCATGGCTTTCTCCCATTTTTCTTTTCCCATGGCTTGCTCAAAAGATGTGGGTTCTGGTTCCTGTATCACTTTGACCATATATGCATAGTGAATGGCTGTAAATCCATCATATTTCAGCCTATCCACAGGATACCTAGCTCTTGTAGACCTGCGCAAAGTAGGTTCACTCCCAGGTGCTCTCAAAACATCCCTGGTCTTCCTTACTCCAGGTGTAACAATAGAAGGAATACCCAACTCATCATCAATGCTCTGTTCTGAGCCACTGGATTCACCATCCACATAAGAGTGACCTGCATTCACATCAAACATGGGCTGATCAACCTTCTCTTTTCCTTTTCGTGATACCTGCATACCACTATCTGCATTGCTTTGAGAAGATTCTCCTGATCTCAATCTGCCTGTCCATGGCAAAGAATGTGAACCACTGCTAGAGGATGCTCCAGGTCCACTAATATTTTGTGACTGCTGCTGTGAATTCTGTGTAGCATTACCATTTTGTGCATCTTCATCATCAATCACATTTACTGGTTTATACCAGCTACTCATCTCATCAAAAACAACATCTCTGCTCACTGTAAACTTACGAGTAGAACGGTTATAGCATCTATACCCTTTTTGCTGCAGAGAGTAACCAATAAAGATGCACTTCTCAGCTTTTGGATCCAACTTGGATCTCAGCTCATCTGGCACATGTACATAGGCAATGCAACCAAAAATTTTCAAATGAGAAATATCTGGTTTCCTACCAGTATACCTCTCCTCTGGAGTCATTCCATGTATTGCTGCAGTGGGAGTCCTGTTCATTATATAGACTGCTGTAGCAACTGCTTCAGCCCAATAAAAATCTGGCAAGTCTTTTTCATTGAGCATGGCACGAGATACCTCTCCAATATGCCTATTTTTCCTTTCTGCAATTTCATTTTGTTGTGGGGTATAACTGCATGAATATTGCTGCTTTATGCCATGCTCCTGCAAGAACTTTGCAAACTCATTTGAGAGGTACTCTCCCCCTCCATCTGACCTTAGGCATTTTATCTGCAAGCCTGTTTCTTTTTCAACCATAGCTTTAAGAGTTTTGAAATGCCCAAAAACTTCACTTTTCTTTTTCATAAAATACACCCAAACTTTTCTGCTATAGTCATCAATAAAACTGACAAAATAATGACAGCCTCCAAGAGATGCAGCTTTAGTTGTCCACACATCAGAGTGAATTAATTCCAATGGCTTCTCACTCTCTTGAACATGTCTAGGAAATGGTTTCCTTGCCTGTTTTCCAAACTGACAGGCTTCACATACCTTATGCATTTCTACAACCTTGAATTTGGGCAATCCTTCAACAATATTTTGGGCCTGCATTGATTTAAGTCGCTGTACATTAACATGACCAATGCGTTTATGCTAGATATCAATATCTGCAACTACACCGGTCCCATGTGCAAACATTGCTGCACTCAATTCAGACATGTCTGCATCCAATGTAAACATTCTGCCCTTCTTCTTTCCTTTTGCTATCAAGCGACCTTTATTTTTCATATCCTCAACAAAGCATCCATGAGGATTAAATCTGACCTGCAAGGCCTGTTCAACCATTTGACCAACTGAAACCAGATTCTTGGTGATATTCGGGACATGAAATACATCGGACAGGTATTTCTTTTTCCCACCCTGCATAGATAAGGGAATTTTTCCAATCTGCACAATAGGATGTGCAGTATCATCACCAGTCTCCACAAATCCTGGTTTTTCCATTTTCCTTGCATCCTCCATCCATTCTGCATGACCTGTCATGTGGTTTGATGCACCTGAGTCAACATACCATACATCATTGCTTTCTTCTGCACTTGTCATAGAATTGTTCATGTGCTGCACCATGAACAAATGCTCATTTCTGTCATCACCCTGTCTACTAGAAGATGCATAATTCCCTTGTTGCAGTTTTCCATTCATGATGTCATTCTGCTTTTTATAGCAGTCTTTAGCCATATGACCCATTTTACCACAGTAGTAGCATTCAACATTACTGTTTGCATTTTGGCCTCTTTGCCATCCACCACGACCTCTTTGGCTCCCCCTTCCTCTAGAGTTACCACGTCCTCCTCCATAGGACTCGTTTTCTTGAGTTTGCTGCATATTCTGATTTCTGCCACGGCCTCCAAATCGGCCTCCTCTACCTCTGCCTCTACCTCTTCTAGCATTTGAGTAGAAGACAGCTTCTTTTGAAGTTCCTCCTGAAGAAGATGCACCACCATTTCTCTGTTCCTCAGAAATTAGAAGAGCAATCAACTCCTCAAAATCAGGAAATCTTTCACGAACTGAAATGGATGTCCGAAACTGTGCATAATCCTTTCCTAGACCATTCAAGGTCACGGAAACTAAATCATCATCTTCCACTGGCGACCCAATGGAAGCAAGTGCATCTGCAATCTTCTTCACCTTCATGTGGTAGTCGTTGATGCTCATACTTTCTCTTTGCACATTATGCAACTCTTGCTTGAGCTGCATTTTCCTGGCTTGCGTATTTGTGCTATACATTTTTGACAAAGTATCCCATGCCTCCTTTGGCGTACTTGCATCCTGAATATGCACAATCATAGAGTCTGAAATACTGATAGACAGCCAATACATAACTTTCCTGGCTCTCTCATGCCATGTTTTAAATGCCTGCATTTGTTGTTGATTGGGAACATCAGGAAGAACTGGTTCTTCTTCATTTCCTGCAACAAATTCCCAATATCCTTTTCCCATAAGGAAATTCGTCATTCTAAACTTCCATGCATGGAAGTTGTTCTTGTCAAGCTTTTCAGTGACAATCTGTGAAAGAGAATCAGACGCCATTACAGAATACTGCAAGAAATTCTGTCACTGCAAAAAACACAGCTTCACCCTCACAAGGGCAAATCTGCAAAACTGGCGAAAGTGGTATTTGACCACACAGTCACTTCCTAGTGACGATTTTGCATAAACAGGAACCAAGGATGATTCTGAAACTCCCAATGTCTCTGCGCACAAGCATACGATGCAATTTCTACAGTAACTTTTCACCGACCTGTAGAACAGTGGTCGCACAGCATAAAACTGAGCCTTTTCTTGAGTGCGTGCAGAAAACTTCCGTCTGCAAAACAGGCCCCGAAATGGCCTCAAATCAAAAAAACAAGGTCGCCAAGGGCTAAAGCCCTGTCCCGCAGCATATACTGCCCTCTTGCTTCACCGCGAAGGGCGTCTCAACCTGAGACAATGCACTCCTGCAATTTCCGGCTGTGCTACCTGTAGAGATTTGCTCCCAAAACAGGAAATGAAAGCAACACTGCTCCTCTTACCAGACCACCGCGAGCTTGGCTTGCTTTCTTGAGCTCCTTACCACGAACAAGGCTCTGATACCATGTCAAGATTGTGGGAGAGAAGGAAGGAGTCTCGCTTGAAGCTTTCTTGCTTGCACAATGGGGGAAGACACACAAGGGTGGAGGCTGAAAACAGTTTTCCTCTTCTTAGTTGTGTAAGCCAAAAGAACTCAAGTACAAAGAAATAGAAGAACCCTATATATGGGTCTCAAACCAAACTTAACTAACTAAGGTGGCATACTAACTGAGCCACGAACTAGAGTAGATAAGGATAGCTATCATGTAGCTATTATTCATGGGCGGTGTACCAACCGCGTCTGCAACTGACAAGTCGGTGACATAAATATACAACGGTCACCCTGGCGTATCACGAGTGGAGCTCGATATCTCAACAACAATGTATAGATAAGATACAACATAAAGGAAAGTGGAGAACTAAGTCAAACAATGCACAACTGACTATACTAATCGATTGTCACTATAACTATGCCAATTATAGGTAGGTGTAGCAAAATAAATTTAATAAGTAATAAGGAAGTGGCCCTATGAGGACCATAATGACCACCAAAATGCTAAGTGTAGATGTGTAGACCCATCTAATCAAGTGGTCCATCATCAATGTTTACACATGTTGAGCTTGCCATCTCAACACTCCCCGTCAAGCTCAACTGTATCTCTACAACTCCAAGTAATCTTTGAAATTTTTGAAACTTCTCTACACCTAATGCTTTTGTGAGAATGTCATCTATCTAATCCAACGTGACCAAGTCAATCTCTCCTACAAGTATCTTCTCTCTCATAAAGTGGTAATGCACATCAATGCATCTTGTCCTACCATGGAACATTGGGTTCCTAGCTAGCTATATTTTGCTCATGTTGTCATAATGAATGACAACTCGACCATCTCCCTGAAAATCCAAATCAGCCAATAACTTTTCCAACCATACCACCTCCATGTTACAATAGTAGAACCTCTATACTTAGCGTATGTACTTGATAAAGCAACTACAGGTTGTCTTTTTCTGCTCTATGTAACCATTGCACTACTAAAGGACAACATGAATGTGATGGTAGATCTTCTGTGAAGTATGCGACCAACCCAATTTTAATTTCTGTATCCCAACACATGTATATCCTTACCTATATTGTCAAAACTTCCATAATATAAAGTGGACTTCACATACCTCAATCTGTATCTACTTGCATTCAAATGAGTCTTTCTAGGTATTTGCATAAATTGACTGTAAGGCCAATATCATAACTCAATTCTAGCCTTGTGATAGTCATATAAATCAAACTCCCTACTATCCTCTTGAACATAGTAGGATCTTCTAACTTATCCCCAACATCAATACTCAACTACACATTTTGCTCCAATGGCACCAAAAAAGGCTTAAGCACATGTTGCCATACCATACTTGGATAATATATCCAAGCCATATTGCCTTTCAAATAGCCATATACCATCATCATATATGATCACCTCAATACCAAGAAAGTACCTTAGCTCACCCGAATCTTTCATCTCAAACTTCCTCTTCAAAATTTCCTTAACTTCAGCAATCCCATTGTCATTGTTACATGTAATAATCAAGTTATCCACATGGATGACCGTGATGACCAAGCCTATATCTCCTTTTCTCACATAAAGTGAGTGATTAGCATCAGAAACATAAAAGCCAATGTTGAGAAGGTACTCTCCAATCTTGTACTTACTTCAACCCATAGAACACCTTCTTTAACCTACACTAGATCCACCAAACTAGTTGGAAAGCCTTTTCTATAACTAGAAAGACATCTCATGCCCAAGCAACATTGAGAATGTATGTAGAAAATTGATAAGTGTCATTGTTTTCTGAGTCCGCAAAGCATTGAAAAATATTATGTGTAGTGATCTTATTTAAATGCAAAAGATCTACAAAAAACCTGTATTTGCCATTGTCCTTATTTACTAGATGAGGTTTGGATGCCCAAGGATTGTTGGAGTGTTGAATAATTCCCTTTTGTAGCATGTCATTAACTACTTTATTTATTATTTGATTTTTCATTGGGGAACATCTTTTTGCAACTTTAATGGGTTTGTGATCTCCCATTTTTATCTCATGTTTTACATCAACCGATATAATTGAAAAAACTCATTTATCATGAGCCAGATTTCCAAATTGCTTTAGCAAATCCTTTATAATTTGTTGTTGTTGTTGTTCTTGTAGTGCCATCCTTGCTAACTCATTAGTTTGTAAATTTTGAAAATGGTCCCAAGTACCCAATTGCAAGAAACAAAGTTTCAGTCCTATTGGAATATCCAATGTCATATCTTTAAAATTCAAATGGGCACCTCCTGATGAGCCAATCAGATCCCAAAGTCATTGAAAACACGACACACAGAATGATATAATAGGGATGTTGAATAAATCCCACTTTTACTCCAAAGGGGACATGGAGAACTTCAAATGTATTATAAACATGTTTATTGCCAAAAATTATAAACTTCAAATGTATGATAAACATGTTTATTGTCACCAAAAGTTATTGAAATTTCTTGAACATGCTATCAATAAGCTTTGATTGTGCTTGCTAAATTAGAACTAATAAAATAAAAAGAACATCAAGAATCCAACAATACTTCTACATTCAAACCATTAATTTTCACACTAATTGTGCTTACAATTCACTTTTGAGAACTTCATGTTGAGGCTTGAATGTACCAATGGTTTTCTTGTTGCATCCATTCACTTAGGATTTTTTTGATAATGAAATCTCTTCAAGTTGAACATCTTGTACGTACTTTCTTTATTACATTTCTTGGTCTTTGTGGCTTCCAATAGTTCTTGGATATGTGATCACACACATTACAATTGAAACACTTTGTCTATCGATGGATATCTCTAGCAAATAATCGTCTTTGAGCATTTTGGAGATTAATGACCATCAAGGTTGGCTCTTTTTTTTTTCTTCTTGTTGAAAATATTTTCTTCCTTCTTCATTGAGAAGGTTTCCTTCAATTCTTTGAGCAATCTAAATATCATCTACAAAAGTCTTAAGACCTTGAACTTAACCCTCTACGAAGATAATGTCTTAGTCTAGGCCATTAAATAAATAACTTCATGTTCTCTATAATTTTTATATCAAATCTCATCACAATTTTCTTCGAATGCACAACAAGTTGAGAAATTGTTTCATGCTCCTTTTGTTCACACTCATTAAGCTGTTGGAGAGCTCTTTTTGCTACATGTCATGAGAAAATCTCATCCTATAGCTAGCTTGAAAGAATTCCAATTATGTTTTACCTCATCAAGTTGTTGAATATACCATGTGGATGCAATTTCTTCAAAAAAAAATTGTACCTCATTGAAATTTTCTCATTCTTGCCATCATTGATAATAATCTACAACATTTTTTAAGGGATCTAACCAAGATAATATGTCTACAGCTTGTAGAATAGAAAAAGATTCTAGGTGAACCTTCCTATATTGGTTTGAATAAGAAGAAGAAGAAGAGGAGGAGGAGGAGGAGGAGGAGGAGGAGGAGGAGGAGGAGGAGGAGGAGGAGGAGGAGGTGGTGGTGGAGGTGGTGGTGGTGGTGGTGGTGGTGGTGGTGGTGGTGGTGGTGGTGGTGGTGGTGGTGGTGGTGGTATCTTGATTGGCTAACAAAGATAGAATGGCTTGATTAATAGAAATTTGTTGGTTGGTTATAGATAGTTTTTGCAATGCTACACTGTAAGATTGCAACAGGGAATCTAGGCTAGAAGTTTGTACAAAGGAAAATTCATAAGAAATCATAATTTCATCTCTCAAATTACCAAACATGATGAGTGATGCCTATTGTCTCCACCAATAACTATGTATAAAATTCCTATCCAACAAGCTCTTGACAACACACATTATATTGGCTTAGAAAGGGAAAAGATCAATTACTGGAAAAAGAAAGATACTTCAAATAGAGCTTCAACTCTCACCTTTCCCTCACTCCCTTCTTTAGCTAATCCATGCTTAAATACATGAGTTAGTTACTAACAACCAAGATGTGGTTGGTTTGTTGGGTTACTTAGTTTGTTGATTCACTAAACCAACCCCCATAACAAACTTTTGAAATTTCCTATTGTATGCCAAAGTTAGGGCCCGCCACAAAGTCCTTTTAATGAATTTTAATATAAAGAGAGAAAGAAGGCCTTTTGATATTTCTACATATGAAGGAGTACTTGAGAAAGTGTGGAATCTATTTTTTAACTCTCGCAAATCATAATTATAAACACCTTGTAACTTTACATATATAAGCCTTGGCTAAACTATATTATCTAGAAGCACAAGTCTACTAAACCATTTACATCTCTGAGGCACACATGTTCCTTGCAAGTAATGTGGTAACCGAGCTATTGCAAAAGATGGTCATGCATAAAGTTGTCTACATAATGAGTTTAAATTTCGAGGGGGGGGGGGGGTTTAAATCCAAAGACATGATATGTACTGAGGGGATTGTAGATGGGCCATAGCTATTAGGAACAATTATGTTCTATTCTATACTTTTTATGCATGAATAAAGGGAGAGTCTCTCTATAACAAGTGTAGATAGGAACTCACTTTTCACTTACTACATTTAACTAGGGATTACTATTTAGGTGTGATTGGAGATACTAAAAGCACCTTCCAAAACCACTAGTTGTAATGCCTTTATAAAGGCACATCATCTTCATAAATAGAGTGTTCATTACTATTTTGTAATTGAACTCTTGCTCCTATTGTGTGTCACTTATCTCCATCCCTCTTTCAATATTTTAAGACCAAACTCATTCATATAAGATAGCAGCATAATGGGAAAAGGGTACCAATACCACACTTACAACCACTAACTTTGCCTAATCACCCACCCAGCCACCAATCAAGATTGAACAATGGCATTACCCTTGAATACGAGTAGCAAGGGATGAGATATCATGAGATTCAATGTCTAAAACAACTCACACTAGGCAAGACAAAGGAAAACTAACAATCTTTCTTCTCTTTAAGGGTATCATTTACATCACTCTTCAAGGGTTATTGTGTAGGACACAAGCATATGATATATATCCTTAATAGAATGATAAGAAAATTCCTAGTATACAATAGGTGCATCTTGTGTGGGGGAGACACCCTTAGGGATTAGAAAGCCCCAAAATATCATAAACAAATCACAAGAAATATGGCACACTTCATCACAACTTCTTGCAATAACTAATCACAAGTATCCATGAGCCCATAGACCAATTGTGTTACCTCCATAAGTAAGAGTTTTGACCTCACCACAAGCCAATCACATTTCTATCATTGAAATAAACACAAAAGCTGATTATAAAACTAAATAATTGGCACAGAAGCCACCAAAATGACTTCTATTGAGTTGAGAATAGAGAACATGAAATTGAGCTCCATAAGACCATCCAAAGCAACATCAAATGATAACAATTTCAGGTAGACCAAGAGCCAACAAGCCCTCACAAAAGCCCTAGCAAGATGTGACGTGCCCGCCTAGCAGGTGTTAAGGCACATTTTTAGCGGTCCATCGAGAGACGAATCTAAGCGATGCTGCCCGGCACTCCCATGGAATTTTACAGGGTTTGTTACCTAGGGTTTCTTGAGTCTGCCTCACAACAAAACGTTCATGGCCAACGAACCCACTGGGATTGACTTGATATTTGAGTCCCTAGTGGTCAAGGTATCTAGAAAACATTCTAGTGTTAGGTGGTCCTGAACATCCTAGTTTATGTAGAGATACTAAGTCGAAGCAGACCCATGCCGCACTTGGTTCAAAGAGAATTGGAAACAAGAGGGATGCGCCGCTCAATCTCTCTTCCGGTAGGGCATAATCCCATTCCGGTCCCCTAAAACAGCATGAATTGGGGTTCTAACCGTACAATTCCTAAGGATCGAATGTCAGTAAAACCTAGTGAGAAGCCTCTGAGTTCTCTCAGACTACCCTATTATAGAATGGACCCCATCGCGAGGGTTCCGTCCACCCGCTTCCCTCAATAGGCATGCTTTAGTTATTTAATTATGTCCTATCACATTTATATGTGACATTTAAATCCATGTTCCTTAATTAATCCTTTTAAGAAATAGGGTTTGTTTGCATAATTTATAGTAGAGAAACGAATATAGAGCAACCAATCATTTTGGCAAACAAGTTCCTTAATTTATCTTGAAGTTAATCTTTGCCCCCTCCCCATACAAGAGAATTTACATGTCCTTCTACAGAAGTAACTGGTCCAAATCACATGGCACCACAATTTCCATCCTTTATTTAGAATAGGATCTTCCAATGTCACACAGACTTTGGGGCCACGGAGGTCCTCAACTCCATTTTGGACTTGGCAAGGGGTGTCTAGAGCTTCACCTGACCCACAAGCTGCCTAGGAGTGAAACATTATTCCCATGGTTGGCCTTCTCACCACTCGACCTTCGGGTCGTGAATCTAGTGGTGCCCTTTTCGAGTTGATCCACGGTGCGATCTTGGAGGTGATCCACCCATGCAAAGAACCTTTCCTTAATTAAATCATTTAAGAATCAAGCATAGTCAAGGTAGTCAGCTCTTATATAATTTTCCAAGAAAACATTCCTTTATCCCCATGGCAATTCATCATCATAGACCTCCGCCATGAATTTACCATCAATCACAAACACTTGGAATAATCATTCAAACAACAATTCAACAAAAACAATGGTATTCTTTCCCAAACATTATAAGAAAATTTGTGATAACCTTTCCATTGCATATTTGCTCTCCCCCTTGGGATCAAAGAGCGATACTATGTAAAATTTTAACTTGACTTTATCTTCCTTTCTCGTAAGGAAAAGAATGCGAGACAAATTTATAATGATGCAAGACTATCTTCCAATGTTAAATAATTCCAAATTATTGTGTTAGTTGTAATCAACTCATGGTTTGGTAGCACAAGGTAAACTCCTTAACCGTTATTTTCGGTGAAACCTTCATAGGATAGATACAAGACTTTTAATGAAAGATCATTTCATGTACCATTGATGTATGTTTCATATAATCTTTCCCATGCATCTACTGTCTATGCACGTAACCCTCAAGGTACACTTATAGGCTTTTCATACTATGTATGATTTTGTTGTGTAGCACTAGGATGCCATGATTGTATTTGGGTACAATAATTTGTGCCAACCTCAATGCACCATATGCATAAATATATGCAAGGTCATTTATGGTTATCGAGAACCTAACACGAAAATAAATATCCTACCATCCCCCTATGAGTTCATTAACTATCAAAAAATAAATTCAAGCTACTTGTTAAAATGAATTCATGCGCATGCCTATGTCTCAATGAATAGCGGAGATGGCAATTAGTACCTGGGTATTTAGAGATGAATTATCCATCTTCAACGTTATATTTGTATTAATAGTAATGCCTTGATGAGTGACTCCATTGTTTGATGCGAAATTACGATTGGTGTATGTCACCCTTTATTTTGGGGCCATACTTTCAGCTTATGAGTCTCTCTCTCTCTCTCTCTCTCTCTCTCTCTCTCTCTCTCTCTCTCTCTACTCGTGATACGCCAGGGTGACCGTTGTGCATTTATGTCACCGACGTGTTAGTTGCAGACGCGGTTGGTACACCGCCCCTGAATAATAGCTACACGATAGCTATCCTTATCTACTCTAGTTTGTGGCTCAGTTAGTATGCCACCTTAGTTAGTTGAGTTTGGTTTTGAGACCCATATATACAGGGTTCTTCTATTTCTTTGTAAGAGAGTTCTTTTTGGCTTACAGAACTAAGAAGAGGAAAACTGTTTTTCAGCCTCCACCCTTGTGTGTCTTCCCCCATTGTGCAAGCAAGAAAGCTTCAAGCGAGACTCCTTCCTTCTCTCCCACAATCTTGACATGGTATCAGAGCCTTGTTCGTGGTAAGGAGCTCAAGAAAGCAAGCCAAGCTCGTGGTGGTCTGGTAAGAGGAGCAGTGTTGCTTTCATTTCCTGTTTTGGGAGCAGATCTCTGCAGGTAGTACAGCCGGAAATTGCAGGAGTGCATTGTCTCAGGTTGAGACGCCCTTCGCGGTGAAGCAAGAGGGCAGTATATGCTGCGGGGGAGGGCTTTAGCCCTTGGCGACCTTGTTTTTTTGATTTGAGGCCATTTCGGGGCCTGTTTTGCAGACGGAAGTTTTCTGCACGCACTCAAGAAAAGGCTCAGTTTTATGCTGTGCGACCACTGTTCTACAGGTCGGTGAAAAGTTACTGTAGAAATTGCATCGTATGCTTGTGCGCAGAGACATTGGGAGTTTCAGAATCATCCTTGGTTCCTGTTTATGCAAAATCGTCACTAGGAAGTGACTGTGTGGTCAAATACCACTTTCGCCAGTTTTGCAGATTTGCCCTTGTGAGGGTGAAGCTGTGTTTTTTGCAGTGACAGAATTTCTTGCAGTATTCTGTAATGGCGTCTGATTCTCTTTCACAGATTGTCACTGAAAAGCTTGACAAGAACAACTTCCAGGCATGGAAGTTTAGAATGACGAATTTCCTTATGGGAAAAGGATATTGGGAATTTGTTGCAGGAAATGAAGAAGAACCAGTTCTTCCTGATGTTCCCAATCAACAACAAATGCAGGCATTAAAAACATGGCATGAGAGAGCCAGGAAAGTTATGTATTGGCTGTCTATCAGTATTTCAGACTCTATGATTGTGCATATTCAGGATGCAAGTACGCCAAAGGAGGCATGGGATACTCTGTCAAAGATGTATAGCACAAATACGCAAGCCAGGAAAATGCAACTCAAGCAAGAGTTGCATAATGTGCAAAGAGAAAATATGAGCATCAATGACTACCACATGAAGGTGAAGAAGATTGCAGATGCACTTGCTTCCATTGGGTCGCCAGTGGAAGATGATGATCTAGTTCTTGTGACCTTGAATGGTCTAGGAAAGGATTATGCGCAGTTTCGGACATCCATTTCCGTCCCTGAAAGATTTCTTGATTTTGAGGAGTTGATTGCTCTTCTAATTTCTGAGGAGCAGAGAAATGGTGGTGCATCTTCTTCAGGAGGAACTTCAAAAGAAGCTGTCTTCTACTCAAATGCTGGAAGAGGTAGAGGCAGAGGTAGAGGAGGCCGTTTTGGAGGCCGTGGTAGAAATCAGAATTTGCAGCAAACTCAAGAAAACCAGTCCTATGGAGGAGGACGTGGTAACTCTAGAGGCAGGGGGAGCCAAAGAGGTCGTGGTGGATGGCAAAGAGGTCAAAATGCAAACAGTAATGTTGAATGCTACTACTGTGGTAAAATGGGTCATATGGCTAAAGACTGCTATAAAAAGCAGAATGACATCATGAATGGAAAACTGCAACAAGGGAATTATGCATCTTCTAGCAGACAGGGTGATGACAGAAATGAGCATTTGTTCATGGTGCAGCACATGAACAATTCTGTAACAAGTGCAGAAGAAAGCAATGATGTATGGTATGTTGACTCAGGTGCATCAAACCACATGACAGGTCATGCAGAATGGATGGAGGATGCAAGGAAAATGGAAAAACCAGGATTTGTGGAGACTGGTGATGATACTGCACATCCTATTGTGCAGATTGGAAAAATTCCCTTGTCTATGCAGGGTGGGAAAAAGAAATACCTGTCCGATGTATTTCATGTCCCGAATATTACCAAGAATCTGGTTTCAGTGGGTCAAATGGTTGAACAGGGCTTGCAGGTCAGATTTAATCCTCATGGATGCTTTGTTGAGGATATGAAAAATAAAGGTCGCTTGATAGCAAAAGGAAAGAAGAAGGGCAGAATGTTTACATTGGATGCAGACATGTCTGAATTGAGTGCAGCAATGTTTGCACATGGGACCGGTGTAGTTGCAGATATTGATATCTGGCATAAACGCATTGGTCATGTTAATGTACAGCGACTTAAATCAATGCAGGCCCAAAATATTGTTGCAGGATTGCCCAAATTCAAGGTTGCAGAAATGCATAAGGTATGTGAAGCCTGTCAGTTTGGAAAACAGGCAAGGAAACCATTTCCTAGACATGTTCAAGAGAGTGAGAAGCCATTGGAATTAATTCACTCTGATGTGTGGACAACTAAAGCTGCATCTCTTGGAGGCTGTCATTATTTTGTCAGTTTTATTGATGACTATAGCAGAAAAGTTTGGGTGTATTTTATGAAAAAGAAAAGTGAAGTTTTTGGGCATTTCAAAACTCTTAAAGCTATGGTTGAAAAAGAAACAGGCTTGCAGATAAAATGCCTAAGGTCAGATGGAGGGGGAGAGTACCTCTCAAATGAGTTTGCAAAGTTCTTGCAGGAGCATGGCATAAAGCAACAATATTCATGCAGTTATACCCCACAACAAAATGGAATTGCAGAAAGGAAAAACAGGCATATTGGAGAGGTATCTCGTGCCATGCTCAATGAAAAAGACTTGCCAGATTTTTATTGGGCTGAAGCAGTTGCTACAGCAGTCTACATAATGAACAGGACTCCCACTGCAGCAATACATGGAATGACTCCAGAGGAGAGGTATACTGGTAGGAAACCAGATATTTCTCATTTGAAAATTTTTGGTTGCATTGCCTATGTACATGTGCCAGATGAGCTGAGATCCAAGTTGGATCCAAAAGCTGAGAAGTGCATCTTTATTGGTTACTCTCTGCAGCAAAAAGGGTATAGATGCTATAACCCTTCTACTCGTAAGTTTACAGTGAGCAGAGATGTTGTTTTTGATGAGATGAGTAGCTGGTATAGACCAGTAAATGTGATTGATGATGAAGATGCACAAAATGGTAATGCTACACAGAATTCACAGCAGCAGTCACAAAATATTAGTGGACCTGGAGCGTCCTCTAGCAGTGGTTCACATTCTTCGCCATGGACAGGCAGATTGAGATCAGGAGAATCTTCTCAAAGCAATGCAGATAGTGGTATGCAGGTATAACGAAAAGGAAAAGAGAAGGTTGATCAGCCCATGTTTGATGTGAATGCAGGTCACTCTTATGTGGATGGTGAATCCAGTGGCTCAGAACAGAGCATTGATGATGAGTTGGGTATTCCTTCTATTGTTACACCTGGAGTAAGGAAGACCAGGGATGTTTTGAGAGCACCTGGGAGTGAACCTACTTTGCGCAGGTCTACGAGAGCTAGGTATCCTGTGGATAGGCTGAAATATGATGGATTTACAGCCATTCACTATGCATATATGGTCAAAGTGATACAGGAACCAGAACCCACTTCTTTTGAGGAAGCCATGGGAAAAGAAAAATGGGAGAAAGCCATGGATGAAGAAATGGATGCCTTGGAAGCTAATGCTACATGGGAATTGGTACCTTTGCCTAAAGGTAAGAATGCAATTGGCTGTAAGTGGGTTTATAAGGTGAAGCACAATGCTGATGGTTCTGTGAACAGATACAAGGCAAGATTAGTAGTCAAGGGGTATGCACAAACATATGGCATTGACTATGAAGAAACATTTAGTCCGGTTGCAAGGATGGCAACCGTAAGAGCAGTCATTGCTATGGCTGCATCAAAGGGATGGTCTTTACATCAGATGGATGTAAAGAATGCCTTCTTGCATGGTGATTTGCAAGAAGAGGTCTATATGGAGCAGCCACCAGGTTATGTGCATGCTGTTCATCCTGAGTTTGTTTGCAAGTTGAAGAAAGCTTTGTATGGCTTGAAGCAAGCACCTAGAGCATGGTCTGACAAGATAGGACAGTATCTTGTCACTATTGGCTTTCAAATTTCCAAGGCAGATTTCTCACTTTATGTGAGAAAAACAGAGAAAGGTATTATGCTACTTGTCATTTATGTTGATGATTTGATTATGACAGGTGACAGTGATGAAGATATCCTTCATGTGAAAATGCTATTGAAGCAGAAGTTTGAGATGAAGGATTTGGGAGAGCTGCGTTATTTCTTGGGCATTGAGGTGATTAGGTCACCAAGTGGGATACAGCTCTTGCAGAGGCAGTATGGATTGGACATGCTGTCCAAATATGGGATGACAGGCTGTAAGCCTATTTCAGTTCCTTTGGAGCAGAATGTGAAGCTGAGCGCAGATGCAGGTGAACTTCTAGAAGACCCTACTATGTACAGACGCATAGTAGGAAGCTTGATTTATATGACTATTACCAGGCCAGATTTGAGCTATGCTGTTGGATTGGTAAGTCAGTTTATGCAGGCTCCAAGGAAACCACATTTGGATGCGGCTAGACGCATACTTAGGTATGTGAAGTCCACATTGCAGTATGGACTATTTTATGAGACTGGGGTTCAGATACAGCTGCATGGATACACTGATGCTGATTGGGCTGGTAGTATTTCTGATAGACGATCTACCAGTGGATATGTGTTCTCTTTTGGGAGTGCTGCAGTCACTTGGAGCAGCAAGAAACAGCCTACAGTTGCCTTGTCGAGCACAGAGGCTGAGTACAGGGGTGCAGCAATGGCTGCATGTGAGGTAGCTTGGTTGCATAAGCTACTTTATGATATGCATCAGTCTACAGATGGGCCAGTTGTCATTTATTGTGACAACATGAGTAGTATACACTTGGCAAATAACCCAGTCTATCATGCTAGAACAAAGCACATTGAGGTGCATTATCACTATGTGCGAGAGAGGGTTTTACTAGGTCTTATTGATCTAGTTTATGTCAGCACAGAAGATCAGGTAGCTAACATATTTACGAAGGCATTGGGTGCAGAGAAGCTGCGCAAGTTCAGAGACCTGCTTGGTGTGCAGGAATTGGGATTGAGCTCGAGGGGGAGTGTTGACATATCGAGCTCCACTCGTGATACGCCAGGGTGACCGTTGTGCATTTATGTCACCGACGTGTTAGTTGCAGACGCGGTTGGTACACCGCCCCTGAATAATAGCTACACGATAGCTATCCTTATCTACTCTAGTTTGTGGCTCAGTTAGTATGCCACCTTAGTTAGTTGAGTTTGGTTTTGAGACCCATATATACAGGGTTCTTCTATTTCTTTGTAAGAGAGTTCTTTTTGGCTTACACAACTAAGAAGAGGAAAACTGTTTTTCAGCCTCCACCCTTGTGTGTCTTCCCCCATTGTGCAAGCAAGAAAGCTTCAAGCGAGACTCCTTCCTTCTCTCCCACAATCTTGACACAGAGATGGCATGCTAGGGTGACTCTCTTATATCATGATTGGGGGAGGTTAGCTTGTAGATACGAGGGAAAGGGTAAGCACGTGTGGCTGCCCTCTAAGGAGGGGAAAAGGGAGAAACCTTTTAGAAGGTGTCCCTCTCTCTCTCTCTCTCTCTCTCTCTCTCTCTCTCTCTCTCTCTCTCTCTCTCTCTCTCTCTCTCTCTCTCTCTCTCTCTCTCTCTCTCTGTGTCATATAAAGGGATTACTTACAAATCAAATAGAAAAGGATCGTGTTTTATTCAAGAAAAATTCATAGATTAGGATATTTATAAATAGGCCATGAACACACGTTATATAGAGGATATATATATAGTGAACCCCCTAAGATCATGTGATGCAATGTTTCCATGGCACCATGAGACTCATATAAGCTGAGAATTTATGTATTAATCTTGCATTGTGTAAAATGGGTTTCTTTGCAAGTTCATGTTTGTTGTTGGCATTTGGCTTTGTGGAAGAGTGCTTAGAGTGGTGCTATTTATCTTGTATATGGCCCTATAGGGGTTACCTCTTTTTTGGTATCTTTAAAGTCTTGTGTAATATCCCCACCCCACATAGGAACCCCCCTCTAAAAACAAATAAAAATTATTGAAATCCCCCCCCCCCCCCCCCCCCGTCGTTGTAGAACAGGTGACAAGGGAGAAAGAGGGACATGATGGTGACAAGAGGGATGACGTGGAAGAAGAAGTAGTAGATGACATAGAGAAGAAAGACAATGACGACGTGGAGGAAGAAGGAGACGACACCAGGGAAGACATGCAAGATGACATGGAGTAGGAGTGGAAGATGACATTGATGAAGGAGAAGAAGGTGATGATGTCAAGGGGGAGTCCACATGGCCTACCACAATGTCCACAATACAAAAGTGGCATACTATAATGTGAAATCCAAATTGTCCCTATTCTACTACATTAACATCATCTAGGCTTAAACTTCCAATGACTGTATCTTTGATTATAACTCGTTTTTGAACCACCAGCCACTGTACTATAGCCTTTCTCATGGCATCCACATTATGCTCTGTACGATTTGTAGTGAAAGTGGGATCTCTCTTAATGATGTTAAAGTGGATTTTAATGATGTATATAGCTCATCCACCGTAGCAATATCCAAGTATAATCTATATGTAAAAAATGTATAGAAGTGATGTTTTAAAAACCCCTTATTTTGAACTCACATTATATATACATATATTCATGGCTGACCCCCTCGAGCACATGATCATCACGAAAGCCTTACCAAGTTTCTCAATAACTTATCCCTTTATTATTTAATTTTGAGATGCAAAACAACCTCATTTTCTCATACAAAATAGCTCAACAATCTTCTTCTTGAGGTTGCAACATCAAGCTCTTGCTCATCATCTTCATGCTTTGAGAACAAGTTAGCAAAATATTTTTTTAACTTCCCATAAGAGAGGGTGCAAGGTTGTCGATCTTTATTGGTGTGACCTTGTTCAAGGTATGGAATTCAAAGCTCGTCCTCACATGGGTATTTGTGAATATTGTACACTTAGAAAGCATTTTCACAAACCCTTTTCCATTTCCACCACAACTCATTCCAAAGCTTTTCTTGATCTGATTTGCACTAGTATGTGTGGATCTTTTTCTCCATCAAAATCTCAAGATCACTATTTCATGACTTTTATTGATGACTTTTCAAGATACACCATTGTTTTTCTCTTGTGACACAAATTAGAAGACTTATTGTCTTTTAAGCAATATCAAAAAGTTGTCAAACTTCATATTGGTTGTCACATTAAGAAACTTTGTAGTGATAATGGTGGAGAATACATTTCAAAATATTTTCATGATTATTATAATAATCAAGGTATTCATCATGAATATATGGTTCCCTACACTCCTCAATAGAATGGTATTATTGAATATAAAAACAAGACTATCCTCAATGCCATATGATGTATGCTCATTCATTCTGTCTTATCTTGATATTTCTGGGTTGAAGCAATCTTAACAGCAGTATTTTTGCAAAATTATCTTTCTATGACTGCTCGTAAAATAATGATTGCTACTTGGATAGGGAAAACTCCTTTTATTTCATATTTTTGAACCTTTAGGTGTATTTCTTATATTCAAGTACCCAAAGAGACTCCTTGAAAACTTGACCATTCTAGTTTGAAAGTTATTTTCATTAGATATTCTTATTTTTCTAAGGGATATAAGATTTATGATCCATCCTCCAAGCAAGTAATCATAAGCTGCAATTCTATTTTCAATGAGCAACTTATGGGCAGCACATGGTCTCAAGAGGATGCTAGGAGGACTTGGTCATTGGAGGACATTGATGACAAAAAGTCATTACTCACTACTTTTCCTTTTCTATATGATGATGAACCTTCTTTACTAGATAATATTGACTCTTCAAATTAGGACTCACATCCTGTACCTATTATTGATGCTGATGACCTTGGCATTGATGTTTATATTGATCTCTCAATTGAAAATTTATATGGTACCCATCATGTTTATGATGTTGATATTCTTGAGAATGCTCTCAATATTTGTGAAGAACTTGTCTCCTACAATGATGCCATGTCATCCCCACAAAAGGAAAAATGGCAAGAGGCTATGGAAATTGAGCATTAATCTCTTCTATCTAAAGGTACATGGGTTCTAACTTAGTTAACACCTGGATGTACTACTATTAAATGCAAGTGGATTTATAAGACTAAAAAAAAAAGCAAATGGAACATTTGAAAAATTTGAACCAAGGCTAGTTGCCAAACATTTTTTACAAATTGCAGGAGTTGACTGTCAAGAAACTTTCTCACCTATTGATCCTATTACTAGTATTCAGGTCTTGTTAGTTTTTGTTGTTGAGTTTGATTCGGAGGCTCATCAAATGGATCTAAAAATTTCTTTTCTTAATAGGAAATTAAAGGAACAGATATACATGGAGCAACTCAAGGGATTTTCATGGTGAGAGCTATGGTAGGAGAGCAAGAGCAAGAGCAAGAGCAAGAGAGAGAGAGAGAGAGAGAGAGAGAGAGAGAGAGAGAGAGAGAGAGAGAGAGAGAGAGAGAGAGTCACAATGTGGGAACTCCAACAGTCACAATGTATGATCAACCTTCCCTTCATTCAAAGGTCATTTAAATAATAAAGAATGTGTGACAGTGATGGGTGCCTGCCACTTGTAGTGTATAGTGATGGGTACTGTCACTGTAATAATACACATGCGGCTAGGCAGAGGTGCCTTTAACCCCAATAGCCTCCGACTTAAAGGAAAATATGTACTAGTGAGGAGTGAAAAGAAAAATAAAAGACAATACAACATGTACACATGTATAATAGAATGCGGAAAGATGTAATCTCATCCCACGCCCATCAACCTCCTGAGGAAGGAAAAGCGCTCTATAGAAAGGCTTTTCATGAGCAAGTTTGCAAGATTTTGATCAGTCGAGATCTTATGAAGGTCAAGAGACTTGTCCTCAATGACCCCAAGTATGTAGTGATACCTCACCTCAATGTATTTCGTCTTCGCATGGAAGACTGGATTCTTGACTAACTAGATAGCACTCATAGAATTAGAATGCATGGTAGGGATAGCATCAATACCAAGGTCATGAACCAAATGACCCAAAAAAATGGCCTCCTTGCAAGCCTCAGTGGTTGCAACATACTCGGCTTTTATAGTAGAAAGGGCCATGCATTTTTGCACCCTTGACATCCATGAAACCACACCTCTAGCATAAGTGAACACATAACCAGAAGTGGACTTCCTACTGTTTGCATGTCCTACATAATCAAAGTCAATGTACCCCACGACTTCTATATCCTAGCTGCCATAGCATATGTGCATATCTGCAGTGCCCTTCAGGTACCTCAAGATACCCTTCACGGCATCCCAATGCTTCTTCCCAGGTGTAGCCATATAGTGTGCCACAACACCAGCTACAAAGGAAATATTTAGATGAGTGGCTATCATGGCAACTGCCCACTATAGATGGATAGGGAATCTTGGCCACCTCGGTCCTCTGCTCATCTACCTTCATACAATCAACCTGTGATACCTTCACATAAGAAGGTAATGGACAGCCAATAGGCTTCATGTCCTGCATGTAGAAGCGCTCAAGGACTTTATGAATGTACTCCCTCTACGACAAGTAGATGAGTCCTTGATGCATGTCGTGTCTAATGCGCATACCAAGTATGTGAGAGGTCTGTCCCATATCATTTATCTCAAAGCTCTTCTTGAGTTGAGCCTTAAGAGCATCTAGCTCATCATTTGCTTTCCCTACTAATACCATGTCATCCACATAGAGTACTAAAATACAATTACTGATCCATAGTACTATGGTTTTAGCCTTGTGACTGCATAAAGGCATCGAACTTATGATACCATTCCTTAGGTGCCTACTTCAATCTATAAAGACTTTTCTTCAGCTTGTATACTAGGTACTCCATGCCAGGCTCTGCAAAGCCCTTAGGCTGCTCCATGTAAATCTCATCATGCAAGTCCCCATGTAAGAAAGCTATCTTGATATCCATCTTGTACAAGTTCAAGTCAAGCTATGCAACCAATGCCAAGACTAAGTGCAAGGTGGTCATCTTAACCACATGAGAGAAGACATCATCAAAGTCAATACCATGCTCTTTCTTAAAACCCTTTGCTACCTGTAATGAAAGAGACCTAATTGTCCTAACTAAGAGGAAGGAGAGAGAGAAGGACTGCAGAAGAAGAGGAAGAGGAGAGAGAAAGGCAAGAAAAAGAGAGAGAAAGAGGGAGAAAGGAAGAAGAAGAGGAAGAAGAAAAAGAAGAAGCCATGGAATCTTGAGAAGGTGAAAAGAGAGTTTCTTGATAATTTTTGTCATGCCTCAAAATACCCTCCTACACCTTATATACAATCAGTGTGACTGGTATGTTCCCATGCCATGTTCCCGTGATCCCCGTTCATTACAAACCGTCCCGTCTCATAAAATTTTTGTCCTAAAAAACAAGGGATGTAGTCATGGACTGTAAGGGTGTGCCGTAGGAAATCAGCCATAACTTTGTGTGGAAAACTTTGAGTGGGACAGTCGAGGTGTCGTTACGGAGCCCATGAGATGTACTTTCAGCCCAGGTGGGTGGGGCGGGGCTGCAATTAGGTTAGGACCAAAACTGTTGCAAAATAAAGGGCTGTCCAGGAATTACTAGTGTGCTGTCCCAGATGGTATGGCTGGAGAAAAAAACCATAACTTCCACTAGGGAACTCTGATCGGGACAAGTAAGGTGTTGGCATGGTGTCAAAGAGTTTATTGTTCATAATATAAATCATAGGATTCTTATGAACACAGAAGAACTTTACTAGGATTTATATGAGGAATTTGCATACATAATTCAGTCATTGTTACCCAACAACCAACTTAGTTACATAAGTTCTTTTGTATTTAGCATACAATTTTCAGTTGGACCATGTATATTGATTTAAAAAAATAAGTCTATGGGAACCTACAACTTGGTCAGCTGGAAGAAATTGACAGTCTGTAGGATAAATCACATTGATTCAAGTGGAAAATATGGTTAGAAATCATGAAAAATGCCAAAAGTCCACTAGGTTCATGGGGGACCTGAAGTAATGAACCAAAGTGACCTAAGTAGGTCAAAAACTAAAGTGGAGCTGAGGAGGATGCAGCCCGCATTTTGCACCGCAAAATGCGAGCCTGCACAACCTGCAACATCTAGAGAAAACTGGGAGCTATGGTGCATGCTTTGGATCATGCAAACTGAAGATAAACTAGAGCTGAACATGAAGATACAAACAAGGAAGGTGAGAGCTCCTCTTACCCGTCTATTTGGTCTGACAAAAATGCATGGTATGACAGTCTATAAAAGGGGGGGAAATCTAAGAGAAAAGTGTTCAGCCTGCTCTTATGTATGTCTTCTCTCATTTTATTTACCTCATTCATGGTCCAATGAAGCGCGACTTGTACCCAAGTATTTGAGTGACTTTGGGGCAAGCAAAGGGGGAGGATTTTGAAGGTGTATGGCCTGTTATGGGCTGAAAAAACTAGTCATAAATAGGGCAGCCCACTGTTCTTGTCCATTTTGATGAACAAACAAGTGATTCATGTGATTGAAATAGAAGAAATTGACCTCTTAACATTAGGGATTTACCCATTAATGATTATAGGAGCTTATTCATGAGTTTATGTACACTTTTTGAGCTTGATTATGGGCTGGAATTTTCTATTTTAGAACACGGCTGAAGTTAAAATTATGCTCCATCAATGCATTTCATGTACTATTGGTCCATGTCTTGAATGTACTTGAGTCTACCATCAAAATACTAGTTTCTTGGAGTTGTAATCCGTCTATGTACATGAGTTAAAAGCCATTTGAACTTGCATTTGGTATATGCATTTGGATTAAAAATCTGAGAATATTTTGTTATGTAATGGCTTATTTTTCCAAATGCATTTGATGTAATCAAGATAGTGACATTCATTCCATTCATGTATGCTAAATACACAGAAAAAGCTTGATATCTTCTTCTTCAACCAAGTCATTTCTAAAACCCGAATCTTGTCAAACTCCATTCTTTTTCCATTCTCCAAACCTTGAATCCCATACTCTTCTTCTGCTCTAAGCCCCGGTGGTAGACCTTCAACCCCTAACATGACGACGGTGGTGAACCCGACGTGAAAGGTCCGCTGTGAAAGAGGAAGTACAATGGGAGAATCATCAAGTTTGAGAGGAGAAGCCTTGCAACATTTGGTTCATCTGATGCAAGAAATCCAACAACATTAATTGCAATTTCAGTAGCAGTTGCGATTGCAACAACAACGGAGACAAGAAGAAGAGCGGAATGATGCCGCCGCCATTAAAGCTTTGGAAACAATTGGGCAAGATCTCAAGCAATTTAATGGGCAAAATGTATCCTCTTTTATCCTCCTCTATACTGATAAGATGGTCTTCTTCGGAGTTCTTCAACATGTTTGAAGCCGATATTTTGCCCGTTTGGCTGTGCTTGGTCTCCAGGACCGAATTCATGGTCTTTTCCAAAAAGACGTGGGATGGTCCGCGTTCAAGAAGGCTCTTCGAGAAGAATTTTTTCTTGAAGATTCTGGCCTTATGACAAAGAAAGTTTTCACTCAATGGGTCGAAAGGCCCAATAAGGGTCTAACCGCCACTGCTCTTCATCGCGAATTTGAAAACAAATTTTCTCAACTAGATCCTGAGGATCAACAAGGTATGGAAAGCCAGAAGATTGAATTATTTCTAAAGGCTACATATCCTTTCCTTCAAGAAAAGCTAACTGATCGACTTGAAGATCCTGACTCTGAGACGGGATTGAAGACTGCTTGGAGTGATGTCACTAAAGCAGTTAATATGATTGCTCGAAGAGAGCGGTTGCGCCTAAGATTCCCGATCGAAAAGCTTCAGTTAGGAGAATCCATGGCTACCCCAAGCTGTTTCAAACAGTCCCACCTGCTATCCACCATGGGAGTTGATTCCCAGGAGCAAAGGTGCCAAATGGGAAAGGCCAAAGTATTGGAACAATGACCTGGAGTGGTAGGGAGGGGAGGGCAGCAAGAGGAGAAGTGGCAGGAGGGCTGGGGAGGAGCAGGACATTCAGTGCAAAATGCACCGAAAATTGCAAAGCTGTCCTGTAGGCCTCCTAGACATCAAATCCCCCCAGTCTACCCCTTGATCAGGAGCTTGAGAGGTCAAGGAAGAAGTCCCACGGCTCGATGATGTTGCGGAGCACCCTCAGGCTAGATTTCTTGGGGTTTCTTTGGGCTAGCAGCCATGGCAGCCTGCAGGAGAAGAGAGAGAAAGAGGGTTGAGGCAAAAAGTAATTGAGGTTTTGCTTTCTTCTAACTCCTAGGACTCTAAACTTGGCCTAGAACCCTTAAAATTTTCATGAAAAGAAGTGATGACCTGCTACTTTAACCATTTTACCTCGAGATATGTCTAAGTCTCCAGCCATAGCTCCTGCTTGATCCAAAAAGCTAAGGTAAACTGCAGTCCTTCTTGCTTACCTGTACTTGTAAGCTGAGTAATTAGGGTTTTTGGGATTTGAAAAGGGAGAAAGGAGAAAGACGAAAAGGACCAAAGCCTAAAGCTATGATACCACTTGTAATGAAAGAGGATGAGGGAAGAGAGAAGGAGAGCTGAGGAGAGAGAAAGAGAACAAGAAGAAGGAAGAAGACTAGAAGAGGAGAGAGAGAGAGAGAAAAGAGGAGAGAAGGAAGAAGGAAGCCATGGAAGCTGGAGATAAAGGTGAAGAGTATGATCTTGATAGTAATAACTGGTTGCCCTAATCTAGGGATCTTACACCTTAAATACCCTGGTCAGTGTGATGGGGTGTCTAAACCCTAGTTAGTGTGTATCCCGCTTGTTAGTCGATGTGTATCTTGCTTGTTACACTTTTCGATAGGGGAGGATAGGACTTGAAATAGTGTTGCCTTTACTCAATTGTCTTCTTGAGCATAGAAGCATGGAGAGAGACTCGGCTTGTTGCCACCTTCAAGTCAAGTTTATAGATCTAGTGGAGTATAGCTTGAAGGTAGTGTTGTAGTTGTAGTGTTGTATACACAATGATTTCAACACAAGAAGTGTTGAAACCCTAGTAAAACTTCAGTATGTTGTTAAACTTTAGACTCTTCTTATAAACAACCAAGAGTCCATTGAACTGATGCTCCCCTCCTTTCTTTATAGCATTGGCCTTCTTATAGCAAGGTGAGTTCTAATGTAGTCTAGGGAATACACAAAAGGAAAAATAGGAGGGAAGACACACTGGCTACTCGTGTGCATAATAGTATTCCCTCATTCCCCCACATGAAGATCCTTCTTTACGAGAATGCAGGTTGCACCCCCACCCTTCTTTGGATTTCTAAAAGCATGCAATGAAAATCCCTTTTTTTCCCACAATGCATGACAATATATATTAAATACTTATTTTTCTCCTTCTCTTTCTTTTTCTCCAATTCAAGTATTATTCACCAATCAAGCATATTTGAATGAAGGTTGAGCTTTTTCCCATCCTTGTCCATGTTATCATTCACCACCCTTATGGCCACACAACTTACATGCACTGGATCATGTATGGAGGTGTTCTCAAGAAAGCCATAAGCCACCTTCCTCATCTATAGTGATCATTAAACATTTGGAGGTGTTCTCAAGAAAGCCATAAGCCACCTTCCTCATCTATAGTGATCATTAACCATTCCTTCTATTCTTCCAAAGATGTAAAGGTACTCAAAAACAATGCTAAAAGCATATACTCATTAGTCGTACAATGCCATCCATTTCACCATTTTAAAAAATGGGCCATCAATGCGTGAGGTCTTATTCATCTAACTTAGATCATCTATACAATCAATCTCACTAGCCAAAACAAATATATAGATAGTGTCCCTGACTTTGGCTACACAAAACATCTAGCTTATGTCCTTTTTCCTAGGGTTTTCATAAGTGGATGCACAACATCACGGCATCCACCCTCTTCGAACCTATATATCCCTCTAATGTGACACACTATGTAGCCACCTAGATCAAACACTAATATGATCATGACCTTCTTTTTATGAATAAGCAAACTCCCACTAGGATCAAATAGCCAAGTAATTGGTATATTCTAGAATACATAACAATTCCAATCTCTAATTCCACCTAGATCATAAGGCATTGATAGTGCATGACATCCCTCATTCATATAGCCTTCCATGATTAATACCCATGAACTCATTAGATTCTCTGAGATCAAAGGGTAATCCAAAGTATTAGTGTAACATCCTATATCATTGAGTTTATCATGGTTGGAGCATCCATGTGTGCATTGGTGTATTCATCTAAAGAATATATTTCTTTCATACCTTCAACTCTCATAACATCATCCATCTCTTGCATATTAGCATCGATATGATCCATCATCACATCCCCATTAGAAATTTTACCAATCACATCAATAGACCACGGATCCACATTATCAACCATAGCATTTGTAATAGTATCCTATAGCATTACATCTATCAATGCATCCATATCCTGAGCATCAATCTGTATAGCAAAAACATAACAATATCATGAATCAAAACCTCTACATAATCACAACCCTCCAACACTATGTTTGATTTTATAATTATAGGCAATATGTCCATAAGTATAGCATCCACCTTCGTGTTAGATAGTAAAAAATCATCCTTAGAAAGAATCTCTCCATCATCAGTTATCTCTGGCTTTGTATCGGTATCTGCATTATCCTATGTCACTTCAACATCTAGCAGTGGAAGCTCAAATAGTTCAATAGATAAATCATGATTTTCCATACAAATCTTAGCTTTTTGGGCATATTTACATTCTTTTCAATATTTTTGAGCATGCTTGTAGTCATCCCAAGTTATACCATAAATCCATCATATAACTTGGTATAACTACACGTCTAGTACGTTCCCATCCCAATTGTTATTTTGATTCATGTCACTGGCCTTCAATGTTTCTTTTGTCTAGTTACTCTTCCTATTGTGTTCCTATCGTTGTCATGTAAAATATTACACGATGCAGCGAACAAAATCTGAGAAAGAGATAGAGAGTACACAACAAATAAGAGGAGAATCAGTAAATTCTTTAACTTCAAACAGCTGATACAAAGATGGCTCTGTCCACCCGTACGCTTCCACTGTGTGAAGCTTAGATGGCGATCTAGACAGAAGATAGGTGAAGAGCTTAAGGCTAGCTGGAACAACAACTCTGACTGGGTGAAAGATGAGTATGAGATGGCTGCGAAGGGGTTTAGCTTTTATAGCCCGCGAAGGTTGTTAGGTCGGCCTGCTGACTGACCTACCATATGAGCCTCCACTAGTCGGATAGGGAATAAACCCTTTACCATCGGGCCGGGGGCGCTGCCCTCGGACCCCCGCTAGGGGGGCTGTTGGCCCCCTTGGGACCCCCTAGCCCTTTCCGTCTAACCCAAATATTAGACCCACAACTCCCTTTTAATTCTGTTACCATGCAACTCAATGCAATGTGCCTCGAGTTGCTACCAGCTTAACCACTCCGTCTAACCCAAAGATTAGACCCACAACAGTCACCTTTTTGCCATCCGGTCACATAGACCTCATCTGATATACAAGTCAGGACTCAACCAATGTTCGGGCTCACATTTGGCTTCTCCTCATAATGGGGGCCTTACAACTTTGAGCACCATGGATCATTGGTAGCACCTAATGAGGGTGGGGCATTGATCATATCTAACATGTCATTCAAAAATGTTTCTATAAACATTTAATATGTAGGCACAACAAGCAAGATTCTTAAAGAATTTCTAGTTGTAACAACTCATATATATACAACCATATGCAAAACATGTTGGAAATACGATAGAAATGGGTGTATGTAATGTGCCCATTATGCTAACCTTGTACTTCTAAATATTTTGTATCATGAATGGTTAATTTAAATCTTGAGACTTGGTGAATTCAATGTTTCATTTAAGAAAAGTGATAAACAAAGCTCCTCCTGAATTTTGACAAAGTTAAAGAGAGTCGTCTAAGACTACCCCTACCCCTTTTCGACATCTTGATTCACTAATGTGTTATCAAATTTTTTGTTCAAATACCACCACTTCAACATGAGAATATTCACCTTATGTTATTTCTCCCATGTAAATGGCTCAACCCAAAAGGTAAGACCCATCAAAGACACAATGAACTATGACAAAATCTTCTTTACTTTGAAGCCACAATAGGCATGCAACCTCCAACTTGTGCTATGGAACATGGGGAATTTAGAAACTTTTCTTGTTGAAAAAGATAGATAAGACCATAGCATCCAATGATATAGCCAAACTGCTGATTAAGCTAGTGTAGACTCATTGGAAGACATCAAGGCCATGAGTGGACTTGCACAAATGCTTGGCTCCACAGCTTTCATTTGGGAGTTCATGCTAGATATTAAAGCCTCTACAATGTGTGCATCATAGAAAAAAGGGGAGATCATGCTTGCCAAAGTTACACAACAAGAATTGGTGGAGCTCATCCTAGGCATGGACATTAGTTGCTCTTTAGTGCTATCTAAGACAATGATTTTAGAGTCACCACCCAAATCTTCCATGCTATGTTCACTTATGTTAAGCTGATTAGCTATATCCCCAAGGGTTTAATGGAGGACATCATGGTAGGAAGATTATCCAAGTCAAATCTGAATGAATTTTGGCTTAAGGCTATCACAAAATCCACCATGAGTATTAGTAAAGTTTGATTATTCTATTGTATTAGAGAATTTTTTCACACCAATGAGGACTACAAAATGACAAATATACACGTATTCCAAAATGCAATTTTATTTCTAGAATGTGAGATAAGCCTTTAATATAAAAAATGAAAGATTACTCTAACACATAATTCCTTTCTCCAATGCGAGGCTAGTCTTTAACAAACACAATAAACAAATCACTTGAATGCAAGAAAATTCTTACACTTTTATTGTAAATGGAAATATTAGTTTCTTACAAACACAAGTACAAGCATCATAGTTTAAATCGTTTTCCGGAGAGTGGCTGAAGTCTTAACACTCCTAGCAATAATATTTTTATTACCTAGATGCACTATTGGAGTGTGAGTGCACATGTCAAATAGCAAAGACTAGGTAGTTTATATGCTTGTATTGTGAGTTAGTGTGAGCACCTCCAATGCAACACAAGTATACAATACCACAAAGTGTAAATCCATTTGTAGAATGTGATGCAAGCCTTTAACAGACATAAAAATGGATGTTTTATAGCTTAGACTTACTATTGGAATGCAAATACAAGTCTTGAGTACTAATAATAGCAAATCCAAGAAAATTGTATGCTTGTATTATGAAAGAAAGTGCAAGCCTCTAATACAACATAACACAAATGAATAATCCTAATATTCTATTTCTAGAGTGCGAGGCATGCCTCTAATCCACATATATACAAAGGGAGACTAAAATTCTAAAAATACTTTTAAAGTATGAGGGAGACCTCTAGCACAACTAAAGTATTTAAAATATAAAATGATTTATAAATAATATTTTAAAATTAAAATAAAAGTATCCCTAAAAATGTACCTATGGACTGCCATTAGTTGAGTTGGAAGTGAAGCAAAAAGGGAAAAAACTAGTCAAAGGCTTTCAAAATGAATAAAATGTATTGAAACCGTCATTTATGTACTTAAATTTTTGTTTTTAAGTTTTATAGCCAAAAGCTTTTAATCACTACTCCAATAACAGATGATAATGATGATTGTAGTCTTTGTTGAGATGTAGAGAGAGAAGATATGTAGAGACTCGAGAGGGAGAGAAGAAACACACCATGTAGACTGCCGAGGACTATTTCATATTAATCACAATCTACATATATATGTGAGACCTAGTCTAGATAGGGTGAGCTATATATAGCTCCAATATCTCCACTCAAACAAAGGTCTCCAGTTTGCAAATGAAAAAGCCCTTGGGGAGCACAAGGGAAAAACCTTAGCTCCTAGATACAAATTTACAACCATGATCAAGGAGGATTATTGTGTGTATGTAAAGTGAATATGTGCATGTGAAGTGAAATTGAATATGTATTTACAAAGATGACCAAGATTTCTGAGATGTATATGCATGTGTGAAGTATATAGTGCCTACAAAGAGTATGTACAATGGCACTACAATGTCGTAGTAGATTAATTCCCAAAGATTGAAGTTGAGACAACTCCAAGTTCTAAGTCTAGCAGAGTAAAGATACTTCATTGAGTCCTTTAGTGAATATATATGCAATCATCTAATCACTTGTTCAATCATGATCATGCCTTTCTTTACTTCATACCAAACATAATGATAATGTATTGCAATATGCTTACTAGACTTGTTATGTTGAACATAGCCTTTAGCAACAATAATGGCACTTTTGTTATCACATCGAAGTGGTATGCTGGAGAGAGGACGATGGCCAATATCTGATAGAACTTGTTGAAGCCATACTAACTCTCGAGCCGCTAAAGATGCAGCTACATATTCAGCATTTGTAGTGGAAACAACAACACTGTTCTTTCTTGCTAGTCTAAGAAACATGACAACATTGATAAAGAAACAAATTTCACTTATAAAATGCATAGATAATTGAGAGCTTGCCCAATATACATCTGTATAAGCCAAAAGTTGATGGGTTACTGTCTATGGGATCCACAAGCATAGAAAGTCATCCGCATCCATGATGTAGTCTTCCATGAAGACAAGATTCATAGACAGCTTGAGAGAGTTGTGGAGATATGTAGGGTTATATTTCAAGAGAAGCCAAGTAGATGCTTATGGCCAAGGTGTTGGATAGAATGTTGGGCATGCAATAAAGCTTGCAATGTAGTGTTCTACGAGAGATAGATGCCCACCTGACAGATTTGAGTCCTCCATGCACTATGTCTTAGCTACAGATGCAGGAGTGCCTCTCACCTATGATGAGGCTATGCGTAGGGGTGACAGTTACTCCTAGGAGAGGGCTATGCAGTTTGAGATAGACTCCTTGGATAAGAATATGACTTGGGATTCAGTTTCCTTGCCCTTATACTAGCAAGAAGGCTCTGCCATGCAAGTGGGAGTACAAGCTGAAAAGTACCCCTGGATACCCCAACTAGGAATACAATGCTAGATTGGTAGCAATGGGTTTTAAGAAAGAGCATGGTATTGACTTTGATGATGCCTTCTCTCTTGTGGTTAAGATAACCACCTTGCGCTTAGTCTTGGCCTTGGTTGCATAGCTTGACTTGGACTTGTACCATATGGATGTCAAGACAGCTTTCTTACATGGGGACTTGGATGAGATTTACATGGAGCAACCTAAGGGCTTTGCAGAGCCTGGCATGGAGTACCTAGTGTACAAGTTGAAGAAAAGTCTTTATGATTGAAGTAGGCACCTAGGGAATGGTATCATAAGTCAAATGCCTTTACGTAGTCACAAGGCTACAACCATAGTGCTATGGATTGGTAATTGTATTTTAGTACTCTATGTGGATGACATGCTATTAGTAGGCAAAGCAAATGATGAGCTAGATACTCTTAAGGCTCAACTCAAGAAGAGCTTTGAGATAAAGGATCTGGGACAGACCTCTCACATACTTGGTATGTGCATTAGGCACGACATGCATCAAGGACTCATCTACTTGTCGTAGAGAAAGTACATTTATAAAGTCCTTGAGCGCTTCTGCATGCAGGACGTGAAGCCTATTGGCTGTGCATTGCCTTGTTATGTGAAGGTATCACAGGTTGATTGTATGAAGGTAGATGAGTAGAGGAAAGAGGTGGCCAAGATTCCCTATCCATCTATAGTGGGCAGTTGCCATGATAGCCACTCATCTAAATATTGCCTTTGCAGTTGGTGTTGTGGCACACTATATGGCTACACTTGGCAAGAAGCAATGGGATGCCCTGAAGGGTATCATGAGGTACCTAAAGGGCACTGCAGATATGCACATATGCTATGGTAGCCAGGATATAGGAGTCATGCGGTACATTGACTTTGATTATGTAGGACATGCAGATAGTAAGAGTAGTCCACTTCTGGTTCACTTATGCTAGAGGTGTGGTTTCATGGATGTCTAGGGTCCAGAAATGCATGGCCCTTTCTACTATAAAGGCCGAGTATGTTGTAACCACTGAGGCTTGCAAGGAGGCCATTTGGTTGGGTCGTTTGGTTCATGACTGTAACGTGTCCACTAGAATCCTCTAGAACACGTCTTAGCAGCCCATCGGAAAGGTTGTCTAGAAAACTCCACCCGGCATTCCCATGGAATGTTGCGGGTTTTGCAATCTAGGACTTCCCGCGTCTGCCACGTAACGGAAGTGTCCTGGCCGTTCCCACTTAGGATCGACCGGAATTGTTTGGTCATTTACTAACAGCGACTAGCGTCAGACCTGATCGAACTACTTTACGCAGAAACGCCTGGTCTGAAGCGGATTCATGCTGCACTTGGTTCAAGGAGAATGGGAAATGAGAGGGATGCAAGGCTCGACCTCTCTGCCAAAAGGGCATAGTCCCATTCCGTTCCCCTAAAACAGCGTGAATCGGGTAATCGGTAATTCCAAGTCATCATTCTCATTACTTGTTTCGGTGATGTTGATCATCCTTCTGTTCGTCGAAGACTTTGAGAAAAGTTCCCGGCTAACCGGGACCACCCATCCGTAGGACGGATCCATGGTCCATCCTCCGCACTTTCCTCGGTTTGTTTTAGTTATGTAATTACCTACCACATTAGTTTGACATATACAAACAGCTTGTTTGAATTAACCCTGTTATGCACCGGTTCCTTCACGTAATCTTATCACAGGACATAAAGAAACAATGCCAAACAACTTCTTTATTATCATTTTATCCTTTTATCTTTGAAATACAAGGAGTTCCCGCCTGTAGGCGTATTCATAATCCGCCCGAAGGCTATCCAGTAATCCACCGGGGATCACTAATCCAAGTTTCCGCCCGTAGACTAGTATGCGGGCCTCGAGATCCAATCCCGAGTCACGTTAGTCTCTTGTGCAGGGCCCGGAAGGTGAGGGATTTACAGCCAGAGCCCCCCCTGGCACCCAAGCGTCCTCCTGCTCCAAGTAGAGCTCAACGGCAAGACCTCTCACGGCGGGTTCGGTCCACGTTCCCGGCGCGGTTAACAACCCCCTTGGTTAGGGTCAGGCAGGCAGTCGGGGGTAACTGAAGCTGCCTCTCCCTTCAGGCTTCAACCTGAAGTATTTAGATATATTTTCGTCCTTTAGTTCATTGAACAAACAATGCAAACAGTGCTTTCCAAACTGTTACAAGCACAATCAATTTCCAATGGTCGTTTAGCTGGCAAACTGTTAAGGAGTGACTCCTTTTCTCCGAATGCAACCCGCATTCGATCCGGAATCAATTGCAACTTGGCAAGATTCCTATCATTCTTGGGTTAGGGTCATACCCTACCAATACTTTAGGTTTTGTTGTGGCAGGATCCAACGACCATGTCGCTTTAGTTTATTGTCTGGTCATTTGCTTCAAGGCAGACACCTAACCTTTCCTTTTCCTTGGCAGTTATCCCCCAAGAAAAGTGAGTAACAGGATGATTACCCATCCTCTTGTAAGTTAAATTCTTTCAATAACTTGCCAACCTCATTTCGAGAGATGATAAAACTCTCTTGTGGGCAAATCTCAAGTCTATACAAAGTTGCAGCTTTTTGCACATGTATTGCATCTATTCCACGGGATCATTCTACCCAATTGCTTAGCGTTTTCCGGTCACGGAATTTACCTCCAGCCGAGTGGCAGGGTTTTAGGGTATCCTCCAAACCATTCCTAATTATGTTGGCCCATGATCCTAAAAATAGGCAACTCCGTCGGAGTTTCATCATTTTAAACGAATGATCCTTGGGATAAAACCTTAGATCATTTCATGCATGAACATCCAATTGATTCGACATTTCGTGTGTAAGATTCTTAGGTTTGCGGGTTTAGACTTGGCAACCAGTGTAAAACTAGGTCGAATTCTTATTGCACTAACCCCTAGTTAACACTTGGGATACCTATCATATCGTCTGAGCCATGCCCATATGAGTCCCTTGTGGTTTAGGTTACTTAGTCAATTCAATTATACTTGTCTTGCGACGAGGATGATCCTTCCAAAGGTAATAAACTAAATCTAACGGAGAACAATAGTTATAACTCCACCAACATGCGTAAACATGCGATTTATTGCTTTTACGCATCACATGGTCCACGATAACTTTATCTTTCTTTGGTGCACGATAATCTAGATACTAACTTTTCCTAGGACCTACTAGGTCTTACATCAATAATCATACCTACAACCTTGTTGTCTACTTTCGAATCTTATGCTTTGACGAACCATGCAACCTTTCCTAAATGCGGCTTCTGATGAATGACGTTTTCGCATGATGACTATGCAATACGCAACATTCTCCTAGCTACAATGTAGTTAACTAAAGCTAGTGTTAACTCATTCCATTTTTACATGCTATTGCAAGTCCATAAGATCATTTTCGTACTCTATTATTTCGTATCAGATAATATCTTATGGTGTTAACCTTGCCTCATGAAATCATTACGAGGAGGATGTTGCCTAACATGCGGCACACGCTTATTCCTACCATGTCTAGGACGGAAGAGAATGCACTTATAAATTCCATTTCTTTGCCCTAAGTTTAGACTCATTACTTTGATAATGTACCAAAAACTACATGCAACTAGTCTTCTAAGGTGGATAACTCGTTCAAATTCATGACATATTTCCAATCCTGCCTAATGTTTCCAAGATACTTATCAAATGTATTTTTTCCCAATTTCCACATGCATTAAAGTTACGCGTAAAAATGCAATCTCCCTTATGAACTAAGCGCGCCTAATCATTTCTTTATGCGGAAATAACTCGAAAGAACCTGGACTTGAGGGGTCGGGGAGATATCCACTTGTATACTCGGAGATGAACCTCCCGCAGTCGCATCTTGTGTCCTTTTTGGGGCCATCGTAGGTGTAGAGTCGGCTTCTGATTTGCCTTTGTGGTCTACGGATTTACTTGCCTCGGAATGCAACCTCCCGACCTTTGGCCTTTTCCTCGTATGCGGAAGATTCCTTTGCGGAATGGCGCTTGCCGAAAAGGGCTTTAGGAGATCTTTAGGAAAAACTCGAGTTGGCACGGAATTGATTCGTGGATGGCTTGCGGCCTTCAAAGTCCTTTTACGAAAGCCTTTTTCGAAGGGTCTTATGGGAGTTTTTACGGCCTTCACCCTCTCCTCTTCAAGTTCCGGGGAGGGGTATGAATGGGTCTTTTGGGAAATGTGGTGGGAAGGGGGCTTAAGGAGGCCCCCCCTTAGAAGCTTCTAAAGAAGCTTCTAAGAAGCTTCAGCTTCTACAGGCCACGGGGGGGTCGTGCTTCAGGCGGGGGCGGCGGTCTGAGGTGGACTGGTGGTCTGGCGGCAGCGACGACGGACTGGCGGTCTGGGCGGCAGCGACGGCGGACTAGCGGTCTGGGCGGCAGCGTCGGCGGACTGGTGGTCTGGGCGGCAGCGTGTCGCTTCACGGTGACCTCCCCCTTCACGTCCGGCACGACGACCTCCTTCAGCTCCTCGTCTAGCATGTCCAGCACCCCCTTAGCACCCTCTAGCTAGGGGGTGTTTATATAGGCCTTGGGGGGGGTGGGGAAGAGGGCCTCCACACACGTGGAGGACTCCCCCTCATGCAGCCCGACCTCACTCTTCCTTGGCCATTCCCCCCCACACTCCCTCTCCTCCAGCCATGCATCGGCTGGGGGAAGGGATAATAATAAAAAAAAATTGCCTTGAATTTATCCAATTTCCCTTCCCAAGCGGTTGTTTCCTCGCGGCTATACGGTCTTCAACCCCGGCCTTTAATTCTCGACGTGGAGGCCTCATTTTTGAGCATGCATGGTGTGGATTAGGTTACCAATAATCACGAAGTAGGGAATACTCTTGCACAGGGTTTACACAGCGTGCGGGAAGTTAATATTTGCGGTACGGGGTACGCGGAAATATTACATTCTCTCCCCCTTAGAAGAATCGAGATGTCCTCATCTCGAGATAAACTGGGGATATTGAAGATTGAGAGAGCTTTCGTCCATCCAGGTAGCATCCTCTTTGGGATAATCTTTCCACTGGACGAGGTATTCTCTCAAGGTTCTAGATCTCAACTGTCTCTCCCTAACATCTAAAATCTTTTCCGGTCTTAGTTCAAGGACTCCTTGACTAGGCATTACAATTTGTTGGTCATCAAGTACATGATTTGGGTTGGGTACATATTTTTTTAAGAGACTAACATGGAACACATTGTGAACCTTTAGGTTATCAGGAAGTTGCAATTTATAAGCATTGGGTCCTAGGCATTTGAGGATTTTATATGGTCCACAATACCTTGGACTTAGCTTCTTGCATTCACCTAGAGATAAAGAACTCTTTTTCGGCCGTACACGAATGAAGACCATGTCTCCTTCTCCGAAGACCCTCTCTTGGCGCTTCAAATCTGCATATGCCTTTTGTCTATCTTTGGCTGCTTGTATGTCTTGTCTTATTGACCTTATTTGGTCATCCATGTCCTCCAACATTTGTCTTGAAGCTTCCACCCTTAGGGTAGGATCAGAAAAATTTAGGGGACTTCGACAATCATAACCATACAATGCCTGGAAAGGCGTCATTTGAATGCTCTGCTGGTAAGAAGCATTGTAAGCAAATTCTACTAACGGCAAGTATTGAATCCATCTCTTTGGCTCTCGAAAGCAGTAAGCCCTAAGCATATCCTCAATGATTTGATTTACTCGTTCTGTTTGTCCATCCGTTTGGGGATGGTAGGCAGTGCTAAAACAAAGTTGAGTTCCAATAGCTTCAAAGATAGCTCTCCAGAAGTGTGAAGTGAAAAGAGAATCTCGATCGCTAATGATCCTTCTAGGTAACCCATGTAGCTTGAATATTTCTTTGATAAACACTCTTGCAATATCGGAGGCTTTATAGTTTGTCTTTACTGGAATCAGGTGTGCAACCTTAGTAAGCATGTCAACTACAACCATAATGGAGTTGTATCCTCCTTGGACTTGGGGTAAGCCCACCACAAAATCCATACTGATGAATTCCCATTTCATTTGGGGAATGTCAAGTGGTTGTAATTTCCCTGGCATCATGACATGTTCAGCCTTGATACGTTGGCAAGACAAACATTCGGTGACATATTTGAGGACGTCACCTTTGAGCCTCTCCCAATGATAGCTCTTCCTGACTGCATTAAGAGTTTTTGCATAGCCGGGATGTCCTGCGAAAGGGGAGTCATGAGCTTCCCACAATATCTTCTGCTTAAGTGACTGGCTTGCTGGTATACATAGCCTTGTTCTATAGTAAATAAGTCCATTGTCAACAGAAAATTCATGATACTTGGCCTGTAGCTTCAAATTCTGATCCTTGGTAGATATTTCTTTTATCATTGCTTGGTAGGCTAAGTCATGGCATGCTTCCTCTCTAGCTAATTCGAGTATAGGGTTGCTTGGCATAGATACCTTTGTAGCTAGAGATCTGGCCGTTGATGGATTCTGCAAGATTAGGGAGTTTAGGAATGCCTTGCGACTGAGTGCATCGGCAACTACATTCTCTTTCCCTGGTCGATACTTGATTTCAAAATCATATTCCTCCAATACTTCAATCCATCGGCGTTGCCTCATGTTGAGCTCTTTCTGGGTAAAAATCCATTTGAGACTCTTATGATCGGTTACTAGAGTGAACTTATTTCCCAACAGATAGTGTCTCCAAAGCTTTAGAGCATGGATGACAGCTAATAACTCCAGATCATGAGTGGCATAATTCTTTTCGTGACTCTTCAATTTCCTTGAAGAATATGCTACTGGATGACCTTCCTACATAAGAACACACCCCAAGGCAAGAATGCTGGCATCGGTTACTACCTCGAATTCCTTATTGAGATCAGGAAGTTTCAGAATAGGTGCTGATACCAAACATTGCTTCAATTGGTCAAAGCTATTTTGTTCGGGAGTAGACCATGTAATAGAAATCTGCTTCTTTAATAAGTCGGTAAGAGGTGCTGCAATCAAAGCATAGTTTTTGATAAAGATCCTATACCATCCTGTCAAGCCAAGAAAGCTACGTATCTCTTTGACAGATACTGGTATTGGCCATTCAAGCACATCTCTGACTTTGGCTGGATCTACTGATATTCCTTCTGATGATACGATGAATCCTAGATATTCAATCTGACGTTTGAAGAATGCACACTTCTTCATTTTTGCATACAGCTTATGAGACCTCATTGTCTCCAAAACAATCCGTAGTTGAGGTTCATGATCTTCTTCCTATTTAGAATAGACTAAAATGTCATCGAAGAAGACAAGCACGAAGTCATCAAGATATGGTCTAAAAATATCCTGCATTAATCTATTGAAGGTGGCAGGTGCATTTGTAAGGCCGAATGACATAACCAAGAATTCAAAGTGCCCATATCTTGTATTGAAGGCCGTTTTTGGAATGTCCTCATCCTTGATCCTGATTTGATAGTAGCTTGACCTGAGATCAATTTTGGAGAAGATCTTTGCACCTTGAAGGCGATCAAGAAGCTCATCTATTCTAGGAATAGGATACTTGTTCTTGACTGTTGATTGATTCAACCCATGGTAATCAATACATAGTCGAAGTGTCCCATCTTTCTTTTTCTGGAATAGAACTGGAGCTCCCCATGGTGAATTGCTAGGCCGGATGTAGCCCTGATCTAACAGTTGCTTGAGTTGTTCCTTCAACTCAATAGCTTCCGGAATAGACATTCTATAAGGTCTCTTTGCAATTGGCGCAGCTCCAGGTATTAGCCTTATCTCATGATCAACTTCTCTTGGGGATGGAAGTTCAGTTAATTCCTCAGGGAATACGTTAGCATATTCTTTTAGCTAAGAGGGTCCCTCATGAGACTCTTGCTTTTGATCTAACTTGTTGAGTTTGATCAAGTAAACAGGTAATCCTTTCCTAACCCCTTTTATGATCCGCGATACCTTGGCTAGCTGGATTCTCGGCACTCCTGCCTCACCTTGAGTCGTAACAAACTCTCTGTCAGAGTTTCGAAAGGAAACTTGACCCTTTCCACAGTGGATGTGGGCGTCATTGGGCTTAAGCCAATCCATCCCGAGTAGACACTCATGGATGCCTAAGTTCATGACTCTGAATTTGACTGAGGTTTTCTTTCCCCCCAGATAGAACTCCTCCTTAGCAGTTTGCCTAGCACAAGTTACCTCACGACCGTTTGCTAATTCCACAAGTAGGGTAGGTGCTTCTACTGTGGCTATTCCTAATCTCTTAGCACATGCTGGTGAGATAAAGGAATGTGTACTGCCACAATCAATCAAGGTTTTGAAACCTTTACCTTGATAGTCCGACGGTGTTTGAATTACCGAGAACTGGCGATTCGGCCCCTTCTTGTGTAGAGCAGCATGGACCGTCGCTCTTTCGAAATCCGCTTCCATAGTCGGATCTTCCTCTTCCTCTGCTTCACATCTTTGCCTATTGGTAATGCAGGCAGCTCTTCCCCTTCCACGGGCGGCGGCTCCCTGCCCGCGGCCAGCACTTTGACGGTGTCCCTCGCTAAGCTTGGGACATTCCCTTCTGAAGTGACCGAGTTCGTTGCAGTGGAAACATCGGAGGTTTCGGCCATTGCTGTGAGTAGGAACAAAGTTGTTGACGTTATTTGTCCTTGCTTTCTTTCTTTGTCCCTGATTGTGGCCTTGAACTCTCTTAACCTGGGGTCTGAATGCTCCTCTGCTTGGGTAGCTATAAGTCCAGTTCTTAATACTCCTTAGTTTAGCTTGCACTTCCTGAATTATAGGTGCCGCTCGAATGAGTGCATCCTGAAGATCTGATGGTCGCATAGATTCGAGACGGGTATTTACAGGTGGATTTAAGCCTGCGCAAAATTTGGACACCTGCTGTGTCGTGTCCATTTGTGGCGCATACTTTAAGAGTGAGACAAACTTAGAGTAGTATGCGTCAAGAGTGAGTCCTAACTTTTTTAGCTCATAGAACTCATTCATTTTCTGTGTACGATATGCGGGCGGCAAATATCTCCCTTGCATGGCTTGCTTTAACTTCTCCCAGGTAACGGACCCCTCTGAAATCCCTTGATCCCTGCACCATTGTTTCCACCATAGCCTGGCTTCACCAGTGAGTTTTAATTTGGCGAGCATGGCCTGATTAGTAGGTGCAGTGCCAGCGGCTTCGAAGTAGTCCTCCATAGATTCAATCCAAATCTCAGCGTCCGACTGGACGAATCTGCCTCTCCCGTCAAACTCGGGTGGCTTTATCTGTTTGAGGAGGAACTTCTTCTCCTGGATCACAGTCGTACTTGCCGTAGGGGGTGAATTTGGAACCTGTACCTGGGGTTGCGCCTGAGTAAAAGTTTTCTTAACATTATTATATGATAATTGACATTAGCTTATCTTTAGTTCAACTATTTCGTAACTCATGAAGCTACTTAACTTTTTGCAACAACCTTGATGCACAATCGGATAGTGATAAAAAGAAGTCCTTATTTATATTTATATGGCGTAGCCTCATACAACATCTTCGAGTGATGATAATCCAATCATTATATTTAGTTTGGGGAGAACAACATTGTATTGGATTTGTCTACAGGAACTGTGTAATAGTAGGGTTTTGGGTCATGAATCTTTAAGAATCGATAATTCATCGGAAGTTCAGGATATCCTTTCCGTTGGAATCCATACTTCCCATGGCGGCCCAATACCTTAATTCTATCAGCTGGAATTACACGGGTTACTTCCCCATATACATATGAGTTTAATTCAACTCTACGACCTCGAATATGCAAAGTCGAATTCACGTGAGCTTCCACAAAAATGAACAGCTTCACGACTTTCAAGTCTTCCAACCACTTGATCCTCTTCAGGTTGGTCTGTAGATAAGCGAACCGGTGGGCAGCTATGTAGTAGATTCCTGAAGACCTAGTCCATCTTCGCTCTATATATAGCGGTGATGGATTATAAATCTGCTCCAAGATGTTCATCATTTCAATTCTCTGCCTATAATGCGGAGAATGCATTGCAGTCATGAACATGATCCGGAACACCAAAAACTTGTTCCACACCTCGTAATTCTGCAAGACAGTATTGAAGATGAGAAAATGTTTGGACAGGAACAAATTCTTTACTTCATTTTTCAATGAAATCTTTATGAAAACAATTCCATTGTAAGTCGGCTCTGATACCAACTGTAACGTGTCCACTAGAATCCTCTAGAACACGTCTTAGCAGCCCATCGGAAAGGTTGTCTAGAAAACTCCACCCGGCATTCCCATGGAATGTTGCGGGTTTTGCAATCTAGGACTTCCCGCGTCTGCCACGTAACGGAAGTGTCCTGGCCGTTCCCACTTAGGATCGACCGGAATTGTTTGGTCATTTACTAACAGCGACTAGCGTCAGACCTGATCGAACTACTTTACGCAGAAACGCCTGGTCTGAAGCGGATTCATGCTGCACTTGGTTCAAGGAGAATGGGAAACGAGAGGGATGCAAGGCTCGACCTCTCTGCCAAAAGGGCATAGTTCCATTCCGTTCCCCTAAAACAGCGTGAATCGGGTAATCGGTAATTCCAAGTCATCGTTCTCATTACTTGTTTCGGTGATGTTGATCATCCTTCTGTTCGTCGAAGACTTTGAGAAAAGTTCGCGGCTAACCGGGACCACCCATCCGTAGGACGGATCCATGGTCCATCCTCCGCACTTTCCTCGGTTTGTTTTAGTTATGTAATGACCTACCACATTAGTTTGACATATACAAACAGCTTCTTTGAATTAACCCTGTTATGCACCGGTTCCTTCACGTAATCTTATCACAGGACATAAAGAAACAATGCCAAACAACTTCTTTATTATCATTTTATCCTTTTATCTTTGAAATACAAGGAGTTCCCGCCTGTAGGCGTATTCATAATCCGCCCGAAGGCTATCCAGTAATCCACCAGGGATCACTAATCCAAGTTTCCGCCCGTAGACTAGTATGCGGGCCTCGAGATCCAATCTCGAGTCACGTTAGTCTCTTGTGCAGGGCCCGGAAGGTGAGGGATTTACAGCCAGAGCCCCCCCTGGCACCCAAGCGTCCTCCTGCTCCAAGTAGAGCTCAACGGCAAGACCTCTCACAGCGGGTTCGGTCCACGTTCCCGGCGCGGTTAACAACCCCCTTGGTTAGGGTCAGGCAGGCAGTCGGGGGTAACTGAAGCTGCCTCTCCCTTCAGGCTTCAACCTGAAGTATTTAGATATATTTTCGTCCTTTAGTTCATTGAACAAACAATGCAAACAGTGCTTTCCAAACTGTTACAAGCACAATCAATTTCCAATGGTCGTTTAGCTGGCAAACTGTTAAGGAGTGACTCCTTTTCTCCGAATGCAACCCGCATTCGATCCGGAATCAATTGCAACTTGGCAAGATTCCTATCATTCTTGGGTTAGGGTCATACCCTACCAATACTTTAGGTTTTGTTGTGGCAGGATCCAACGACCATGTCGCTTTAGTTTATTGTCTGGTCATTTGCTTCAAGGCAAACACCTAACCTTTCCTTTTCCTTGGCAGTTATCCCCCAAGAAAAGTGAGTAACAGGATGATTACCCATCCTCTAGTAAGTTAAATTCTTTCAATAACTTGCCAACCTCATTTCGAGAGATGATAAAACTCTCTTGTGGGCAAATCTCAAGTCTATAAAAAGTTGCAGCTTTTTGCACATGTATTGCATCTATTCCACGGGATCATTCTACCCAATTGCTTAGCGTTTTCCGGTCACGGAATTTACCTCCAGCCGAGTGGCAGGGTTTTAGGGTATCCTCCAAACCATTCCTAATTATGTTGGCCCATGATCCTAAAAATAGGCAACTCCGTCGGAGTTTCATCATTTTAAACGAATGATCCTTGGGATAAAACCTTAGATCATTTCATACATGAACATCCAATTGATTCGACATTTCGTGTGTAAGATTCTTAGGTTTGCGGGTTTAGACTTGGCAACCAGTGTAAAACTAGGTCGAATTCTTATTGCACTAACCCCTAGTTAACACTTGGGATACCTATCATATCGTCTGAGCCATGCCCATATGAGTCCCTTGTGGTTTAGGTTACTTAGTCAATTCAATTATACTTGTCTTGCGACGAGGATGATCCTTCCAAAGGTAATAAACTAAATCTAACGGAGAACAATAGTTATAACTCCACCAACACGCGTAAACATGCGATTTATTGCTTTTACGCATCACATGGTCCACGATAACTTTATCTTTCTTTGGTGCACGATAATCTGGATACTAACTTTTCCTAGGACCTACTAGGTCTTACATCAATAATCATACCTACAACCTTGTTGTCTACTTTCGAATCTTATGCTTTGACGAACCATGCAACCTTTCCTAAATGCGGCTTCTGATGAATGACGTTTTCGCATGATGACTATGCAATACGCAACATTCTCCTAGCTACAATGTAGTTAACTAAAGCTAGTGTTAACTCATTCCATTTTTACATGCTATTGCAAGTCCATAAGATCATTTTCGTACTCTATTATTTCTTATCGGATAATATCTTATGGTGTTAACCTTGCCTCATGAAATCATTACGAGGAGGATGTTGCCTAACATGCGGCACACGCTTATTCCTACCATGTCTAGGACGGAAGAGAATGCACTTATAAATTCCATTTCTTTGCCCTAAGTTTAGACTCATTACTTTGATAATGTACCAAAAACTACATGCAACTAGTCTTCTAAGGTGGATAACTCGTTCAAATTCATGACATATTTCCAATCCTGCCTAATGTTTCCAAGATACTTATCAAATGTATTTTTTCCAAATTTCCACATGCATTAAAGTTACGCGTAAAAATGCAATCTCCCTTATGAACTAAGCGCGCCTAATCATTTCTTTATGTGGAAATAACTTGAAAGAACCTGGACTTGAGGGGTCGGGGAGATATCCACTTGTATACTCGGAGATGAACCTCCCGCAATCGCATCTTGTGTCCTTTTTGGGGCCATCGTAGGTGTAGAGTCGGCTTCTGATTTGCCTTTGTGGTCTACGGATTTACTTGCCTCGGAATGCAACCTCCCGACCTTTGGCCTTTTCCTCGTATGCGGAAGATTCCTTTGCGGAATGGCGCTTGCCGAAAAGGGCTTTAGGAGATCTTTAGGAAAAACTCGAGTTGGCACGGAATTGATTCGTGGATGGCTTGCGGCCTTCAAAGTCCTTTTACAAAAGCCTTTTTCGAAGGGTCTTATGGGAGTCTTTACGGCCTTCACCCTCTCCTCTTCAAGTTCCGGGGAGGGGTATGAATGGGTCTTTTGGGAAATGTGGTGGGAAGGGGGCTTAAGGAGGCCCCCCCTTAGAAGCTTCTAAAGAAGCTTCTAAGAAGCTTCAGCTTCTACAGGCCACGGGGGGGGTCGTGCTTCAGGCGGGGGCGGCGGTCTGAGGTGGACTGGTGGTCTGGCGGCAGCGACGACGGACTGGCGGTCTGGGCGGCAGCGACGGCAGACTGGCGGTCTGGGCGGCAGCGTCGGCGGACTGGTGGTCTGGGCGGCAGCGTGTCGCTTCACGGCGACCTCCCCCTTCACGTCCGGCACGGCGACCTCCTTCAACTCCTCGTCCAGCACGTCCAGCACCCCCTTAGCACCCTCTAGCTAGGGGGTGTTTATATAGGCCTTGGGGGGGTGGGGAAGAGGGCCTCCACACACGTGGAGGACTCCCCCTCATGCAGCCCGACCTCACTCTTCCTTGGCCATTCCCCCCCACACTCCCTCTCCTCCAGCCATGCATCGGCTGGGGGAAGGGATAATAATAAAAAAAATTTGCCTTGAATTTATCCAATTGCCCTTCCCAAGCGATTGTTTCCTCGTGGCTATACGGTCTTCAACCCCGACCTTTAATTCTCGACGTGGAGGCCTCATTTTTGAGCGTGCATGGTGTGGATTAGGTTACCAATAATCACGAAGTAGGGAATACTCTTGCATAGGGTTTACACGGCGTGTGGGAAGTTAATATTTGCGGTACGGGGTACGCGGAAATATTACAATGACCTTGGTATTGATGCTATCCCTACCTTGCATTCGGATTCTATGAGTGCTATCTAGTTAGCCAAGAATCTGGTCTTCATGCGAAGACGAAACACATTGAGGTAAGGTATCACTTCATACGCGGGGTCATTGAGGACAAGTTTGTTGACCTTCTTAAGATCTCAACTCATCAAAATCTTGCAGACTTGCCCATGAAAAGCCTTTCTATAGAGTGCTTTTCCTTCCTCAGGAGGTTGATGGGCGTGGGATGAGATGACGTCTTTCCTCATTCTGTTATACATGTGTATATGTTGTATTGTCTTTTATTTTTATTTTCACTCCTCACCAGGACATATTTGCCTTTAAGTGGGAGGTTATTGGGGTTAAAGGTGCCTCCACCTAATCGCCTGTGTATTATTACATTGACAATATCTGTCACTACACACTACAAGTAGTAGGCACCCATCACTGTCACACATTCTTTATTCTTTAAGTAATCTTTGAATGAAGGGAAGGTTGGTCACACATTGTGACTGTTGGAGTTCCCACATTGTGACTCTCTCTCTCTCTCTCTCTCTCTCTCTCGGTCTTGCTCTTGCTCTTGCCCTTGCCCTTGCTCTTGCTCTTGCTCTTGCTCTCTTGCCATAGCTCTCACCATGTAAATCCCTTGAGTTGCTCCATGTGTATCTCTTCCTTTAATTTCCCATTAAGAAAAGTAGTTTTCACATCCATTTGATGAACCTCCGAATCAAACTCAACAACAAAAACTTACAAGACCTGAATACTAGTAATAGGATCAATAGGTGAGAAAGTTTCTCGACAATCAACTCTTGCAATTTGTAAAAAACGTTTGGCAACTAGCCTTGCTTCAAAATTTTCAAATGTTCCATCTACTTTTGTTTTAGTCTTATAAACCCACTTGCATTTAATAGTAGTACATCCAAGTGGTAACTCAGTTAGAACCCATGTACCTTTAGAGAGAAGAGATTAATGCTCAATTTCCATAGCCTCTTGCCATTTTTCCTTTTGTGGGGATGACATGGCATCATTATAGGAGACAAGATATTCACAAATATTGAGAGCATTCTCAAGAATATCAACATCATAAACATGATAAGAACCATATAAATTTTCAATTGAGAGATCAATATAAACATCAATGCCAAGGTCATCATCATCAATAATAAGTACAAGATGTGAGTCCTAACTTGAAGAGTCAATATTATCCAGTGAAGAAGGCTGATCATCATATAGAAAATGAAAAGGAGTGAGTAATGACTTTTTGTCATCAATGTCCTCCAATGACCAAGTCCTCCTAGCATGCTCTTGAGACCATGTGCTGCCCATAAGTTGCTCATTGAAAATAGAATCACGACTTATAATTATTTGCTTGGAGGATGGATCATAAAAATTGTATCCCTTAGAAAAATAAGAATATCTAATGAAAATAACTTTCAAACTAGAATGGTCAAGTTTTCTAGGAGTCTCTTTGGATACTTGAATATAAGCAATACACCTAAAGGTTCAAAAAAATGAAACATTAAAAGGAGTTTCCCCTATCCAAGTAGCAATCAATATTTTACAAGGAGCAGTCATAGAAATATAATTTTGCAGAAATACTACTGTTAAGATTGCTTCAGCCTAGAAATATCAAGATAAGCTAAAATGAATGAGCATACATCATATGGCATTGACGATAGTCTTGTTTTTACATTCAATAATACCATTCTATTGAGGAGCGTAGGAAACCGTATACTCATGATGAATACCTTGATTATTATAATAATCATCAAAATATTTTGAAATGTACTCTCCATCATTATATGCACTACAAAGTTTCTAAATGTGACAACCAATATGAATTTTGACAACTTTTTGATATTGCTTAAAAGACAATAAGGCTTCTAATTTGTGTCACAAGAGAAGAACAATGGTGTATCTTGAAAAGTCATCAATAAAAGTCATGAAATATTGATCTTGAGATTTTGATGGAGAAAAAGATCCACACATATTAGTGCAAATCAGATCAAGAAAATCTTTGGAATGAGTTGTGGTGGAAATGGAAAAGGGTTTGTGAAAATGCTTTCTAAGTGTACAATATTCACAAATACCCATGTGAGGAGGAGCTTTGAATTGCATACCTTGAAGAAGGTCACACCAATAAAGATCGACAAGCTTAGAAAAATCAGAATGATCAAAGCGATGGTGCTATATTTTACTGTTAAGATCACCAGGACGCTCTATTACGATTTGAATCAAAACGTGTCTTTAAACATAGATGGGTTGATGATAAGGAGAATAATATCTGGATAAACATGGTTGTTTATTTGTAATACCATATTCTTCATCATATTGTTTTTCCTACTAGCCATCATCTGTAGTGTGATCATTTCTACTGCAATAAGAACAACATCTGTTAGGAAACTTGAGATGAGAGAAGTCACCACTATATGTAATGCATGGAAAGGAATGCCTTTGAGCAAATAAAGCTTGATTGATTTGTTTTGACTATGTTCTATTATGAAATCATAGCAATTTCTTGATTTGTGTGTTGTCGTTCATGTTGTTGTGAATATTCAATCAAAGATATACAAGCTTGATCAAAATTGATCCCATCTTTGTCAGATAATATGGTAACAATATTATCATAAGCAAGATCCTTTACAGTGTCAAGAAGCTGTGTCACCAATTGTAACGTGTCCACTAGTATCATCCAGGACACGTCTTAGCAGTCCATCGGAAAGGATGTCTAGAAAGCTCCGCCCGGCATTCCCATGGAATGCTATGGGGTTTGCGATCTAGGGCTTTCTGTGTCTGCCACGTAGCGGAAGTATTCGGGCGGTTCCCACTTAGGATCGATCAAAATTAGGATTTTCCTGCTTGGTCATTTCCTAACAGCAACTAGCGTCATACCCAAGTGAACTACTTTACGCAGAAATGTCAAGTCCGAAGCGGATTCACGCTACACTTGGTTCAAAGAGAATGGGAAATGAGAGGGATGCAATGCTCAACCTCTCTGCCCTAAGGCATAGTCCCATTCCATTCCCCTAAAACAGCGTAAATTGGTTAAGACATAACTTTAGGTCAACACTTTCGTTGTTCGTGTCCCTTGACAATCATCCTGCTATTCTTCGAGATTTTGATAAAAGTTCCCAGCCAACCGGGACCACCCAACCGTAGGACGGACCCATGGCCCATCCTCCGCACTTTCCTCGGTTTGTTTTAGTTATGTATTTATCTAACACATTAATTGGACATATAACAACCAACTTCTTTAATTAATCCATTAAGCACTGGTTCCTTCACGTTGTCGTGCTGCTGTGCATCCGAGCCGTAAACACCTCCATTTTTGTTGTGCATCTGTGTTATATTTTCGTGTGTGTTTCATTGTGTGTGATTGATGCATTATCTTTCCGTCCTTTTCAGTACTCGCATCCAATGTACATACTCCACTTGTGTGTTTGTGTTTGTGTGTGTTTCAGTTTGTGTGCATGTTATGTGTATGTCAGAAAAATATGAAAAACTGATGCCAAAGGACATTATCAAGCTATTCACTTTTGGTTGAGATATCAGAACAATATCCACATGTCTTGTTAAGAGATTTGACAGATGAGGTTCATGGCTTGAGAAAGGAATTAATCCTCAATAAAAAGATCTGGTCACCTTTTAAAGTCATTTATGGTGTTGAAGAAAAAATTAAATGTGGACTTTCCACATGGCAGACACAGTCAACAGAGAGCGAGCTCAAGGAGTTCACTTCTGTGTTGCAAGCAATCCAATCAAATATTGGTTCAAAATTTTGGGATGTTAAGCAAAAAGGAGGTATAGCATCTTGCCCCTGTTTTGGGGGAATCCGCTATAACTGGTGGACTACGACATTTCTGGTGTGCTCTCTTTCAGGGGTACTTCGGAATCTAATACGGGAGCTGGCTACTGGAATTTCGGAGGGAAAAGTGAGAAGAAAGCGATGGTTGTTGTTGTTGAGGTCATCGAACAGAAAGTTAATACACACTTAGGAAGAGAAGAAAGCAGGTGGGATGGTGATTTTGGAGTCCTTGGGCTGGCTCAGCCACGTCTGCATCAATCCTGCGCAAGGCGTGCCTTGACTCTGGCTTCTTCTACGGCATCATCCATGGCATCGATGAGTGGAATGAAGCTTTCAAGCAGAGCAGGAGGTTTTTCTCCCTCAGCCGAGAGAAGAAGATGAAGGTCTTCCGTAACTAGAAGAATCGAGACTACACCCCCTATGGCGGCGAGACCTTGGACCTTGCACAGAAAACCAAAGAACGAAGCATATAGAAGTGGATGCCCATCAGATGGTTCAGCCAAGAACCATCAGCTCGTGGTTTAAAAGGCTGGGCAGAAGAAGCCCTTTCTTTCACGTAGGACTGCCACTCATCTCTTTGACCACTGTAGGCTGTTATGGTCTTGCACATTTGCAGCAAGGAAGACGAGATGTGGCAACTGCACGTGATGAACAAGAGTGGGAGAATATAAAAGACAGAGAGGAGCTCACTCGTGAAGGTCTTGTGGGTGATAGAATGCTTCGAAAGAATAAGAAAGTAGACTTGGAGGAAGGTCCTGTGGCTGATGGCTTAGTTGTACTAGTTGTACTTTGATACCACAGTTTTACAGGGAATGCAGTTTTTGTATGTTATACAAGTTGCTCACAGAACTTCAATGTATTGACACTGTATGGATTTCTAAGAATTGATCACAGGGATTGCTGCCCAGCTGAACTCATCAAGTCTATGTGCCAATGGCAAAACTGTTCTTGAACACCTAAATGCAAAGCTAGTTATGAGATACTACAAATTTTTCTGTACATGGACCTCATGTAATTTACTTGACAAGAAATATAGTGATCTTTGGCATCAAATATTGAGTTATTGAGATCATCTTGTTGGCCTCTTTCCTTGATGTACCTTGAACCCCGTGTTCTGCAGCTCTTGCACGAACTCTACGACATTTTTGGTGAACCCGACGTGAAAGTGCTGTGTCAATTTTTAGCAAGATGGGAGACTCACAAGAAGAGACGACAGATGACAATGTCATGAAGCATCTGTTTCAGTCATTTACAACCTATATGCAGCAGCAAGCTCACGTGAAACGTGATAGTGATGCCATGGATGCCTTGAAAGCTGTCCAACAGGAGATGAAGCAGTTCAACGGTCAACAAGTTTCAACTTACCTGCATTTGTATGAAGAAAAGATGAAGTTTTTTGGGGTTTCTCAAGATGTTTGGAGCCGCTACTTCTTGCGGATCGTGGTCTGCACACTTGAAGTCCAAAAATCAGAAATTCAAGGGACACATGCTGGTTGGACAGAGTTTAAGAAGGCATTAAAAGATGAATATTTCTTGGAGGATACAAGTCTTATGAACCGCAAGAATTTCTTAGCATGGGTTTCTATGCCTAATAAGGGACTTTCAGTTACCGCCCTTCTACGAGAGTTTGAGAGCCGCTACGATCAGTTGGATGGAACTAAGCAGCAAGCTTTGGAGATGTAGAAAGTGGAATTATTTTTACAAGCTGTTGATGCTGATTTACAAGTTGTTGATGCTGATTGCATCATAATACAGGATCTGTTTCTGAAAAATCCTTGGAGACCTCTACTTCTACCCCTGCTGCAAGTTCTATGCCTAAGCCTACTCCTCCGGTTGTAAATCCACCAGTTCCTGCTGCTCTAGTGCCCTTATCTGTAGATGACGTTATTAAAGACTTGGCACATTTGATGATAGAGGCAGTCAAAGCTGAAGTTGGAAAGTTAAAAGAGCAACTTATGTCAGTACCTGCTGTAGCACTTGCTCCAATGACTGCATTTCCAGCTGGCCAAAGAAAAGGGAGACGATGTATTTGGTGTGATAGTACAGAGCACCAACACTGCAGAGATTGTGATGCTTTTTAGGAAGCGCGTAAGAAGAACGTAGTGTTTTGGGGACAAGATGGGAAGATATGGCTAACAGAGACTGGTCCTCCTCTTGACACGAACTTTGGTAAGGGAGGCATGAAGAAGCTCGTTGATGATATGGCTGCGCGATCAGCTTATGTGAGTGTTAGAGGAGATGCTTCAGCTTATGGAGTCTAGCTTGAGCAGAAATCAGATGGAGACTCTACTTTATGGTCCTCTGCCTTGGAGATAGCGAGAAGAGGGAAAGTTCAGGCATCCACTATGACTTGTGTGGGCTCTAGCATCCGAGGAGAGACGGGATGGGATTCTCCTGTTGACGGGTATTCTATTTTTGCTTATATGGTGAAAACACATGGTTTAGATGCCATATGGGGTTGAGGAAAAGAGAAGAAGAGATGAGGAGGGTCTCAGCACCTCCAAAAAGACTAGAGGGGGTGACTTTGTTTCACCACATGTTACAGCTCCACCTAAGACGAGTTCTCCAACTCAATCAGGTCCTGAACAACCTATGGGAGACAAGCAGATGAAAGAAAAGAGACAACCAAGAAAGGAGCCAGGATTCAAGCTCTTGTCGGACCTTGATATGTAGACGGATATGAGTAAGATTTTTCATGAAAGAATTTTGAATAGTGAAGTCACTTTTACTGTTGGAGAAGCTCTTGGGATTGCTAGAAGAGAAATACAGGATCAGATGCAGGATCTTTTGCGGAGGAAACGACATGCGATGGAAGGACCTGCTTTACAAGGATTATGGCATGGAGCTCTTGGGGAAGATCATGATGATGCAGTGATGGTTGAGAATGCTTCTGTCAATCCGCAATTGGAGAAAATAGTTCAGCCTATGCAGTATGAAGATGATGATACCCCTGTCCACATTCCTCATAGCCATTTTTCACGCAGTCATTGGGCTAGAGCAACCATTGAGACGGTGGTAAGGATTGGAGAGAAACAGATTCCTTTGGTCGCTTTAGTCGATCATGGTTCCGAGATTAATCTTATTGCTCGAGGTGTTTATGAGAGTGCCAAGTGGCCTATGGATGCAAAGCATGGCTGGCGCATGAGAGCAGCCAATAATACTTCTGGTGATATGTATGCTGCTTGTCCGAGCATCAGAATTTCTATTGGTAATGTTGAGGAGGATTCTAATTGCTTTGTTCAGGATTCTTGCTATTATCCGATTATTCTTGGACAGCCTTTCATTACAGAAGCAAGAATGGAGACGAAAGTGATGGATGATGGCTTAGCCTATGCACGGATACGCAGTAAAGATGGTATGCGAGCTGTTCAGTTTATGACTGTTGGAGTAAATCATCCGAGAAACAAGGACTCCTTGCGTGAGGTACCACTACCTGTGAAGGAGTTGGATTTTCATTAGGTACCGCTGTCTTGCAAGACACCAGTGGTACGAAGAGGAGAAAAGAGGAGATCTCGCCTCCTGGCAGCTAGTCTTTCTCCACTAATTTTGTTGGTTTTTCTTCAGATAGTTCAGTGAGTTATTAGAAAATTTCAAATTTGTCTAGAGCTGCCAGGCAGTACATTGGTTGTAAGGAGAAAGAGTTGAAGACTGTAGGTATTTTGCAAGCAGAAGAGCATGTAGATGGGCTGTATGAAGGGATGTCTTATGCGGAAATATTGTCTGAGATGGGAACTATGTTGAAAACTGATGTATGTAAAGGTTCAAAGATCATACCTGTGCAAACCTTGGATATGTTTCAGGAAAAATTTCTGATTTTATGCTGAAAACAGAGTTAGAGGCTGAGAAAACTCAGCAAACTAAATCTATGGCTAATCTTGATCAGCTTTCAGAGTTGTAGAGGGTTGAAACCTTTCAGCCAGTAGAGTTAAATGCTGAAAAAATTCAGCATATGGAGTATGAGGCTGCATCATGGCAGTCCACAGAGCAGAGGGCTGAAACCTTTCAGTCAACAGAGTTTAATGCTGAAAAATTTCAGCATACAGAGTTTCAGGCTACACCCATGCAGTCCATAGAGCAGAGGGCTGAAACCATTCAGCCAACAGAGTTTAATGCTGAAAATTTTCAGCATACAGAGTTTCAGGCTGCACCCATGCAGTCCATAGAGAAAAGGGCTGAGATCTTTCAGCCAACAAAGTTGAGAGTTGCTCAAAATTTGCAGAAATTGCAGCAAAGAAAAGAGTGCCTGACTGATGCCAAGGTTGACACGAAGTATAAAACAGTTGATAAGAAGGTTAAGTTGGTTACAGGGCCGCTTCCTCCTGATAGTGATGAGCAAATAGAAAAAGCTATGAAGCAGCCTATGTTGAGAGATCCTGTAAATATTGGACATAAATTTATAGCTGAAACTCTTGCAGAATTGAAGATTGGAAATGATGATTTCTTGCTTCCAGTGGAAAAAGAATGTTTTAGAGAGATGCTTGGACATCATGGTAAGGCATTTGCTTTCTTTCCTCATGAAATTGGCTGCATTAGTCCCGAATTGGTTGCGCCTATGGTCATCTTCACTATCCCTCACGTGCCATGGAATATAGATCCTATACCTGTGCCTAGAGCACACTTGCCAAAGCTAATAGAATTGCTGAATGAGAAGATTAAGATGGGGATTTTGGAACCCTCTTCTGCGCCCTATTCTAACAGGTGGTTTACTAAGCATCCAAATAAGAGAGGCGGCCTACCCTTGAGAGTAGTTTGTGAGGTAGCGATGCAGATACAGATTATGCAAGAGTTTCATGAGAGTTCTTGGGCTGGTCATAGAGGTGTGTGGGCTACCTATGAGAAAATCAAAGAAAGATACTGGTGGAAAGGGATGTATAAAGATGTTTCCCACTTTGTGGAGACTTGCAGGGACTGTCAGCTTTACTCTTTAGTGTGGCATCGTGATGAGTTGCATCCCACCTATCCACTATGTATGCATTATAAGTGGGTGGTAGACTTGGTTACTTTGCCAGTGGGACTTTGGCAGATGAGATATCTTGTCTTGGCCAAGGAGGATCTTACAAGCTATGTTGAAAGCAGATCTTTGCGGACGAAACCACCACTACAGTATGTAAATTCTTGTTGGAAGAAATACTTTGTAGGTATGGATGTATAGGCAAGATTACTGCTGATCGTGGAGAGCTAGATGCAGACGAAGCTAGAGAATTTTTCTCACGGCTTGGGATTAAGTTGGCTCTTACTACTGCCTATAATCTAGAGGGGAATGGCAAGAGCGAAAGAGGACATCCGCCGATAGTTAAGGCATTGGAAAAAGCTTGTAGAGGTCGGATTGGAGATTGGCCGAGATTATTACCTTTTGCATTGTGGGCAGACCGCTCTACACATAGTGTGACTACGGGATATATGCCTGCAGAGTTGATGTATGGGCAAAAACCTGTCATGCCTACAGAAATCTGTGCTCTCATGTGGAGTGCTCTTCCATGGCATGAGAATTTATCAAGGGAGGAGCTTCTAGCTCTTCGAATTCGTCAACTTGAGAGAAGGACAGAAGATGTGCAGCTCTAGCAGTTGATCGTTTAAAGGCAGCCTGACTCAGAAACAAGGACAGGTTTGATTTGAGGCATCGCTTGAGGCCTAGAGCCATAAAAGAAGGAGATTGGGTTCTAGTCTATGACAGTAGTCTAGAGAATCAGCATAGTAGCATGAGAAAAATGGTTCAAAGATGGTTTGGACCATATGAGGTGAAACAGGTTTTTGACAATGCTACCTATGAGTTGGCTGAATTGGATGGGACGGTATTGAGGGTACCCATTGCTGGAAAACGAGCCAAGATTTTCAAGAGAAGAGAAGATGAAGAGTATGCACTTGAAGCATTGGCAGAAGAAGAGCATGTAGAAGAAAGTCTAGCAGAAGAAGCAGAGAATATGGATGATGAAGTTGATGGAGAAACAGGTCTACCAGAAACTGATGAAGGACTGGACCTATTTGTGGACTTGAATGATCTTGGATAGTTGGCTCATCCAGAGGATGCGCAGGTTTAGAGGGGATGGATGTCTTGCTGCTGTGCATCCGAGCCGTAAATACCTCCATTTTTGTTGTGCATCTGTGTTATCTTTTCGCGTGTGTTTCATTGTGTGTGATTGATGCATTATCTTTCCGTCTTTTTCAGTACCCGCATCCAATGTACATACTCCACTTGTGTGTTTGTGTTTGTGTGTGTTTCATTTTGTGTGCATGTTATGTGTGTGTCAGAAAAATATGAAAAACTGATGCCAAAGGACATTATCAAGCTATTCACTTTTGGTTGAGATATCAGAACAATATCCACATGTCTTGGTAAGAGATTTGATAGATGAGGTTCATGGCTTGAGAAAGGAATTAGTCCTCAACAAAAAGATCTAGTCACCTTTTAAAGTCATTTATGGTGTTGAAGACAAAATTAAATATGGACTTTCCACATGGCACACACAGTCAATAGAGAGCGAGCTCAAGGAGTTCACTTCTGTGTTGCAAGCAATCCAATCAAATATTGGTTCAAAATTTTGAGATGTTAAGCAAAAAGGAGGTATAGCATCTTGTCCCTGTTTTGGGGGAATCTGCTACAACTGGTGGACTATGACATTTCTGGTGTGCTCTCTTTCAAGGGTATTTTCGAATCTAATATGGGAGCTGGCTGGAATTTCGGAGGGAAAAGCGAGAAGAAAGCGCTGGTTGTTGTTGTTGAGGTCATCGACCAGAAAGTTAATACACACATAGGAAGAGAACAAAGCAGGTGGGATGGTGATTTTGGAGTCCTTGGGCTGGCTCAACCATGTCTGCATCAATCTTGCGCAAGGCGTGCCTTGACTCCGGCTTCTTCTACGACATCAGCCATGGCGTCAATGAGTGGAACGAAGCTTTCAGGCAGAGTAGGAGGTTTTTCTCCCTTAGTCGAGAGAAGAAGATGAAGGTCTTCTGCAACAAGAAGAATCGAGGCTACACCCTCTACGGTGGCGAGACCTTGGACCCTGCACGGCAAACCAAAGAACGAAGCATATAGAAGTGGATGCCCATCAGATGGTTTAGCCAAGCACCATCAGCTCGTGGTTTAAAAGGCTGGGCAGAAGAAGCCCTTTCTTTCACGTAGGACTGCCACTCATCTCTTTGACCACTGTAGGCTGTTATGGTCTTGCACATTTGCAGCAAGGAAGACGAAATGTGGCAGCTGAACGTGATGAACAAGAGTGGGAGAATATAAAAGACAGAGAGGAGCTCACTCGTGAAGGTCCTGTGGGTGATAGAATGCTTCGGAAGAATAAGAAAGTAGACTTGGAGGAAGAGATTAAGGCAATGCAGCAGAAGATAGATATTAATTCCTTTGACTACAAAAAGATACCACGGCCTGAGGTGAAATAAGCTTCTTATGTTCCGAGCTATTGAAGCAATTAATGATCAAATTGAAGTATGGCTGATGGCTCAGTTGTACTAGTTGTACTTTGATACCACAGTTTTACAAGGAATGCAATTTTTTTATGTTATACCAGTTGCTCACAGAACTTCAATGTATTGGCACTGTATGGATTTCTGAGAATTGATCACATGTCACATTATATTATGAGTTGGAAATCGATACTTAACAATACATGGAATGATTAGGACTATAGTGACATAGATTGTAGCACAAGGCAACTAAGGTGGGAACTCCAAGAGCTTTATAGAAAGAGCCATTAGGCTTGGTAACAATGGAGGACGGAGAGGACACAACTATGTTAAACATGACCATACTATTGTATTTTTTGGTATGTGGTTTCTTATTTTTCTTCTCCTTCAACAATGAAAGGAAGGATGTCCCCTGCCACTATTCTTCTTTTCCTTCCCATTTGAAGTAAATATAATAGTCATATTCTCTCCATTAAAGAACTACATGAGTAGATGGGTTGCCTTCTTCTCCTTCTTTTCTTCTAAACCATGGATAAATTTCTCATACTATAGGGTTTGGTTAAGAAGAGTGATATATATATATATATATATGAGAGCTTTATCCATGGTTTATAAGAAAAGAAGGAGAAGAAGGCAACCCATCTACTCATGTAGTTCTTGAATGGAGAGAATATGACCATTATATTTACTTCAAACGGAAAGGAAAAGAAGAATAGTGGCAAGGGACATTCTTCCTTTCATTGTTGAAGGAGAAGAAAAATAAGAAACCACATACCAAGATATACAATAGTATGGTTATGTTTAACATAGTTGTATCCTCTCCATCCTCCATTGTTACCAAGCCTAATGGCTCTTTCTATAAAGCTCTTAGAGTTCCAACCTTAGTTGCCTTGTGCTACAATCTATGTCATTGTAGTCATAATCAATCCATGTATTGTTAAGTATCGATTTCCAACTCATAATATAATGTGGCATGCCCACGTAGCTTGAGCACAACCTTCTAGTCTAGTTTACAATTAATTCAATTGGTCCAAATTTCCATTTTAGGTTATCGTGAGAGCAAGAAAATTATCATCGTTCATGTGGATTAGGTCAATTAAAACCTTATCAATAAGCATTTTATTTAAGTCTCTAATAATGACTCCCATTCACATATCCACGGGGGCTCATTAAAAATGACAAACCAATGTTTTCGTGGCTCCACTAACTTGTGTATTTTAAGGTTTAATGTGATGCAACTTTTCCATGGTACCATGAGACTCATACAAGGTGAGAATTTATGTATGAATCTTGCAATGTGTAAAATGGGTTTCTTTGTGAGTTCATGTGTTGTTAGAATTTGGCTTTGTGGAAGGGGTGCTTAGAGTGGTGCTACTTGTCAAGAATCACGTGGTGGGGGGACTTGCTTGAGGTGTTGCGCCAAACACACACTGTATATATAAGAGGAAGCTCACTCAAGAACACTAGGAGAGAGATGGAGGCCAAAACGTTTTCTTGCTGGTTTTTTCTTCTTCTTCCACACACTATACAATGTAGACAAAGTATAAATAAGATACAACATAAAGGAAAGTGGCATACTAAGTCAAATAATGCATAACCAACTACACTAATCGAATGGCGCTATGTCTTTGCCAACTATAGGTAGGTGTAACAAACTAAATATAATAAGTGATAAGTTAGTCGCCATGTGAGTATCATAATGACCACCAACGTGCTAAGTGTAGACGTGCAGACCCATCTAGCCAAGCGGTCCATCATCAATGTCCGCACATGTTGAGCTTGCCATCTCAACACTTCCCCTCAAGCTCAACTCTATCTCTGGAATTCCAAGTAAGCTTCGAAACTTTTGAAGCTTCTCTGCACCCAATGCCTTTGTGAAAATGTCAACTATCTGATCCTGTGTGCTGACATATACCAAGTCAATCTCTCTTGCAAGTACCTTCTCTCTCACAAAGTGGTAGTGCACCTCAATGTGTTTTGTCCTAGCATGGAACACTGGATTCCTAGCTAGCTGTATACTGCTCATGTTGTCACAATGAATGACAACTGGAACATCTCCGTGGACGTCCAAATCACCTAATAACTTTTAGAGCCATACCACCTCACATGCTGCCATGGCAGCACCTCTATACTCAGCCTCTGTACTCGATAAAGCAACTGTAGGTTGCTTTTTACTGCTCCATGTAACTGCTGCACTACTAAGAGAAAACATGAATCCACTTGTAGATCTTCTATCTGACATGCTACTAGCCCAATCTGCATTTGTGTATCCAAAGACGTGAACATCCTTACCTGCTTCATAAAAAAGTCCATAATGTAAAGTGGACTTCACGTACCTCAATATACATCTAATTGCATCCAAGTGAGGCTTTCTAGGTATTTGCATAAACTGACTAACAAGGCCAACAACATAGCTCAAGTTTGGCCTTGTGATAGTCATGTAAATCAAACTCCCTACTATCCTCCTGAACATAGTAGGGTCCTCTATCTCATCTTCAACATCAGCACTCAACTTCACATTTTGCTCCAATGGTAGTGAAAGAGGCTTACATGCTGTCATGCCATACTTGGATAATATATCCAAGCCATACTACCTTTGAGATAGCCATATACCATCATCACATCTAATCACCTCAATACCAAGAGACTATCTCAGCTCACGCAAATCTTTTATCTCAAACTTCTTGTTCAAGAAGTCCTTAACTTCAGCAATCCCATTGTCACTGTCACTTGTAATAATCAAGTCATCCATATAGATGACTATGATGACCAAACCTGCATCTCCCTTTCTCACATAAAGTGAGTGATCAGCATCAGAAATACAAAATCCAATATTGACAAGATACTCTCCAATCTTGTCACACCATGCTCTAGGTGCTTGCTTGAGCCCATAAAGTGCCTTCTTTAACCTGCACACATATGTGGGATACTCTAGATCCTCATAACATGCTGGCTGCTCCATATACACTTCTTCTTGCAATTCACCATGCAAGAAGGCATTCTTAACATCCATTTTCTATAAACTTCAGCCTTTGGCTGCTGCCAAGGCAATCACACATCTAACAGTTACCATCCTAGCAACTAGACTGAATGTCTCTTCATAATCTATGCCATATGTTTGAGCATAGCCTTTTGCAACCAGCCTAGCTTTTTATCTGCTAACTAAACCATCTGCATTATGCTTGACCTTGTAAACCCACTTACAGCCAATAGCTTTCTTACCCTTAGGTAAGGGTACCAAATCCCAAGTCTTATTGGCTTCTAATGCAACCATCTCCTCATCCATTGCTGCATCCCAATGAGCATAACCAACAACATCCTTAAAACAAGTGGGCTCAACATCCTCAACTAGTTTCACCATATAAGCATAATGGTGAGCTGCATAACCTTCAAAATCAAATCTTTTAATAGGGTATCTGACCCTGCTAGATCTGTGTACCACCGGATCACTGAATGGAGCCTTTACATTACTATGAGCTCTCTGTACACCTGGTGTCCTGATTGAAGGAATACCAAGCTCATCATCCAAACTCTTTGAACCATTAGAATCTCCATCCAATCCCAAATGACTGGTAGATTCATCATTAGCATCTAGCACTTTCTTCTTTCCTTTGTCATTCCCTACAACACTTATAGATCCACTTGAAGATATCGGACTACTCCTTAGTCTCCCAGACCAAGGGCTCACTGTAGGTATAGTATTAGATGATGTTTTTGGTCCACTAAGACTTTGTGATTCTTGTTTTTGTTTTTGCACATAGTTGTCCTAATCATTTTCATCATCTAATACATCACCAGTAGGTGCATACCAGTTGCCCATCTCATCAAAGATAACATCGCTGCTTACTCTGAACTCACCTGTGACAGGGTTATAACAGGGATACCCTTTCTACTCTAAAGAGTATCCAATAAAAATACATTTTTTAGCCTTTGTATCAAGCTTCTGGCTCATATGGCACATGGACATATTCAACACATCCAAATACCTTCAAGTGTGATACATCGGGTTTCTTGCTAGTAAAGCACTCTTTAGGAGTCATCCCATGAACTGCAGCCGTGGAAGTTATGTTCATAATATAGACAGCAGTATGGACAGCCTCAGACCAAAAAATGTTTGAGCATATTCTTTTCAGCCATTAATGCCCATGCAACTTCTACAATATGCCTATTTTTTCTTTCTCCAATACCATTTTGCTGTGGGGTATACCTGCAAGTAAATTGCCTCTTTATCCCATGAGTCCTCAAGAAGCCACTGAACTCATTAGAGAGGTACTCTCCCCCTCCATCTAATCTCAAGCACTTCACTTTTAAGCATGTTTCTGTTTCAATAGTTGCCTTAAAATATTTGAAGTGCTCAAACACATCACTCTTTTCCTTCATAAAGTATACCCATAGCTTCCTTGAATAGTCATCAATAAATGTGACAAAGTATTTGCTGCCACCAAGAGATATATTCTGTGTAGGCCCCCAAACATCTGTATGTACTCCATCAAGTATATTTTTGCTCACTTCTCTATCATGCGGGAAGGGTTGTCTCTCTTGCTTACCAAACTGGCATGCTTCACAGACTTTATGCAATTTTGCAACTCTAAAAGAAGGCAACCCTGTAATCAATCCTCTGGACTGTATCAATTTCAGCCTTTGTACATTTGCATGTCTAATAGGTTTATGCCAGATTTCAATATCTGCATTTACTCCTTTTCCTTTAGCATACATAGCAGCATCCATTGCAGGAATTCCAGCATTTAAAGTGAACTTTCAGCCCACTCTACTTCCTTTTGCAACTAATCTACACTTATCATTAAAGTCTTCTACAAAACAACCTTTTACATTGAATTGGACCTGCAACCCCTGCTCTACCGTTTGGCCAACATATACTAGATTCTTTGTAATTGATGGAACATGTAATACATCTTTTAGACTCTTTGTCTGGCCATTATACAAGGACAAGGGAACATTTTCAATGTGTGAAATTGGGTGGCATGAATAATCACCCGTCTACACATAACCTGGGTTTTGTAAGTCCTGCATCTCTCCAAACGATTCAACATGACTGGTCATATGATTAGATGCACCTGAATCGGCATACCATACATCATCATGTGTCCCCTTTCCAGTAACTGCATTCATCATATGTTGCATAACAAACATACGCTCATTTTTGTCTTCATTCTATCGTGAAGATGATGCATAGTTTCCTTGCTGCAATTTACCATTGTGAATATCATCCTTCTTTGCATAGCAATGGGCTGCAATATGGCCTGTTTTGCCACAATAATGGCAAACAATAGTAGAATTTCTAGAACCTCTATTCTACCATCCACCTCTTCCTCTAGAGCTCCCCCTGCCTCTAAAGTTTCCTCTGCCTCCAGAAACTTGCATTTCACCAAATTGTTGATTGAACCTGTTTTGCTGGTTATCGCTAGTACGTCCCATACCACGGCCTCTCAAAGAGGATCTACCACATCCCCTTCCTAAACTCGAGTAAAATTCTTGGACCTGTTCACCATTTCTTTCAGACCAATCACCCTACATATTGATCTCTTCAGTAATCATGAGAGAGATTAGCTCATAAAAATCTAGAAATGGCCTCCGTACATATATTGAAGTAACAAATGATTTCCATGCCTTCTCATTGTTAAGGCCACTCAGAGTGGATGAAACCAAATCATCATCATCGGGCATTGCATCATCGCTGTTAAAGCATCTATAATGCTCCTCACCTTCAAAACATACTCATTGACATACATTTTTCCTTTCTTCAAGACATTCAACTCTTGCTTGAGTTAAATCTTTCGTGCCTTTGTATTTATTGAAAAGCTGCTCTCAAAATTTGTCCAAGCTGCATGTGAAGTTTCTGCATTCCTGATATGCCCCAACATCGTATTATCAATGACTGCAGATAACCAGTACATCACCTTTTTGTCTTTCGCATTCCATTCTTTCCATGCTTTTAATTCATTTGCAGTCAGAGGGATATCCAACTCTGGCTCCTTTTCTTCACTTGAAACAAACTCATAAAGGCCCTTTCCAGTGAGGAAGTTTATCACATGGAACTTCCATGAAGGATATTTGTTCTTGTCGAGCTTCTCGATAATGGGATTTCCACTGTTCTCTGCCATTATCACATACAAGGATACAACATAGCAAGCTAGTCTTCTGTAATCTTTCACAATACGTGCACAGCACTACACAAAGCAACCTTTTTCACTGATTGCTCAATAGCACATGTAATCTACAACCTATTTGCAGATAAACCTTATGTTTGCTTCTTGCAAACACCTCAAAAACTACAGATTCACAATCTATAACCTGTGCACCCACTTTTGGTCAATACAGCCGAAATCACAGTGTACCCTGAAACTGTTGTCCACAACCTTGTGGCTCTAAAACGAGGCCTGAAACGGCCTTAGATGCCTAAAATAACTGCAGGAAATCCCTAAAGGGCCTATCTGCAGAATATACAATGCTCTCCTTGCACACAAAATCTCATTGCAATCTGAGATTTTTGCTGGACCTTGATTCCGGTGCCTCCAAAGGCGCTATCCAAGAGAGAGAGTCGAAGAATGGGAGAGCTTGAAGGGGAGCTATGGAGCTTTACCCCGAGACCTACAGACCGCTTGTTGATCAAGCGTTTCAAGCTGAGCGGCCATGGCTACCTCTCATATAGCCGATGTGCAATGTCTACCTTACAGGCGTAGTGAGCTTACCTTGATGCTCGATTGAGTTTCCTCCTCTCTCTTGCACTCCGGTAGCTCCACGATCCTTGCAACAAGCTCAAGAAACCTCAAGCTCTCTCTATCAAGCTCCATCCTCCATAGCCGCGTGAGAAAAGAGAAGAGAAGAGAAAAAGAGAGCATGATATGGAAGAGGTCAGTCAAAAGAAAAAATAGGATAACAAATAAGAGGGCAAATAGCTAGGATATAAGCTGCAATCTAACATTGAGACAGCCACAGATCTTAAACAGTTGGGTGGAATTTACCTTGGGAGAGGTGCTTGACATTGCCAAACGAGAATTTCATGATGAGATCATTGACATAATTAAAAGAAAGTGCCAGTTTCTTGTTGATACCACTAGTGCATTGCTACAATTTGAAGAGGAAACTGGTTTGTTGGGTATTCGGGCTGAATATGAGCATGAAGTAAGTACAGGATTGTCTATGCAGGATACTACTAATCAATGGACAGCAAGTGGAAAAGAGAAGAAAGTGGCTGAAAATGCATTGTCTTATAGCAATATGCATGGTGGAGTAAGGCAAATGCCATGAAGAAGAGACTCTAGGATTTATTCCTCGAAGTCACTACACAAGAAATCATTGGGCTAGAGCTGCCATTGAAACAATAGTGAAAATAGGGGAGCGTGAAACTCCTTATGTTGCTTTACTTGACCATGGGTCTGAGGTAAATATCATTGAGCGAGGATTGTATAAAAATGGTGCATGGCCTGTGGACACTGATCATGGTTGGCGTATGAGGGCTGCAAATAATTCTTTAGGGGAGCTCTATGCTACATGTCCTAATGTAAAAGTGACAATTGGTGATGTACGGGAAGAGCAACACTTCTTTGTGCAAGATAATTCCTCATATACAATGATTTTGGGACAGCCCTATATTACAGGTGTGCGTATGGAAACAAAGGTGCTTGATGATGGTTCTGCTTATGCAAGAGTCAGAAGAAAAGATGGAAGGAAAGTAGTCCAATTTCTTACTGTTTGTGTTAATCATCCTAGAAATTGTGATACGCTTCGAGAGTCTCCTTTGGTTCCAAATGCGAGGGAATTCAAAGACCTGGATTTTCATTAAGCACTACTGTAATGCGGGGCTACAGTAGTGCTGATTAGAATGTGTACTCGCCTCTTGATGAAATGAAGCATGTATTTACTATTGGTAATTCTCAGTTTTTAGCAAATAGTTCATGTTGGTTTAAGCCTATGCAAGCTATGTATATGGCTGAATGCATATCTATGAAATGGGCTATTAAGAAACTGAGATCATTGGGGATGTTAGCTGAAAATGATGGCATTTCAGGCATCTTTTATGGGCTGAATATTACTGACAGTATGGCTGAAATTTCAGCAACTACACATGCAAAAAATGAGGCTGAAAACAGAGTGTTGTCAGTATGTTCTTTGGATATGTATGATGTTATAGCATTGTTTTCTCAGCAGGAAGGCTTACAATGGGCTGAAGCACTTGTGGACACAAAGTATAAGACAGTTGACAAAAGGGTGAAACCAATTGCTTTGCCACTTCCACCAAAGAGTGAAGTTATGTATGAAAAAGTGTCAAGGCAACCAAGCTTACAGGATCCTAAAGATATAGGTCATCAGTTTACATCTGAAACATTACAGGAATTGAAAGTTGGTGCAGAGAAGGGTTTCTTTTTCATGCTGAGAGAAACTATTTTATGCAGATGTTGGCTAGACATGGGAAGGTTGTGTGGATCCAAATGTTGTCTCTCCTATGGTCATATTTACTGTGCCACATGTACCATGGAACTTGACGCCTATTCCAGTGCCTAAATCTTACTTTCCAAAGCTGATGGATTTGCTAAATGAAAAGATTCACACGAAGATCTTGGAGCCTTCTTCAGCCCCGTACTCAAATCGTTGGTTTACTATGCCCAAAAAGAATGGGGCTTTGAGATTTATTCAAGACATGCAACCGGTCAATAAAGTGACCATAAGAAATGTGGGTGTAGGTCGTGTGGTTGATGAATTTGCAGAGGCTTTTGCAAGTAGAGCGATCTATTCTTTGAGTGATCTTTACTCGGGGTATGATCAGTTTCAGCTTGCAATTGAAAGTAGGGATATCACAACCATGAAGACTCCTTTGGGGTTAGTACGAATGTGTACTCTCCCACAGGGTGCAACAAACTCAGTGGCACACATGACAAATGCTATGAATAGGGTACTCAGGGATTTTATACCACAATTGACTATGCCCTTCTTGGATGATGTTCCAATCAAAGGGTGTGCAGTGGATGAAAAGAATGAAGAGATGGATGCTCATGGATGTAGACAGTTTGTTGTAGATCACATTGTGGATTGTGAGAGGATTTTGACACGTCTAGAAGGGGTGCATTTAACTTTTTCTGGACAAAAGTCTGTCTTTGGAGTTGAGGAGGTTTTGATTGTTGGGCATATGTGTGGGCCTTATGGGCAAAGGCCATCACCAGTAAAAATAGATGGGATTGATAGAATGTGAGATGTATGCACGAATGTATCAGATGTGCGTAGATTCCTGGGTGCATGTGTGTTCTATTTGATATGGATTCCTCACTTTGCACATGTAGCCGATGTTCTTTATCAGCTTCTACGGAAAGGTCAAAAATTTCACTGGGAAAGGAAGCATCAAAAAGCAATGAAGAAATTGAAGCAACTCTTAAAATCTGCTCCTACGTTGAGAAAGGTTGACTATTCACATGGGAAGCCTATCATTATTACTATTGATACAAGCCCAATTGGGATTGGATGGGCAATTGGGAAAGATGATGAGGAAGGGAAAAGGTATGCAATACGCTTTGGTGTAAAAATATTGACTGAACGATAGAGAAAATATCCACAAGTACAAAGAGAATTATGGGGAATTGTGACAGCCCTTAAATGTGATAAGGACTATTTTATGGGTCCTCATGTAGTCATTGAGGCTGATTGTTTGCCAGTATTGGGTATGATTACTAGTTGTGCTACCCCAGACATTGCTATGCTCCAGTGGATTGCATACATCAAATCTTTGAACCCTGAATTTCAGCATATTGCAGGAAGAGATAACCCAGTGGCAGACAAGTTATCTCGAGCACGCTATGAGAATGAAGATGGGATGATGGATGAGGAGGAAGAAGATGAATTTCTTATGGCTGAAAATGATGTTGCAAGAGTGAATTTAGTAATGCAAAGTGTTGCTACAGCATTAACAGAAGCTTGGACAACAAAGAGAAGACTTTAGATGTTTTGCATCTTGTGCAAAAGTGTTTCTGGAAGACAAATATGCAGAAGAAAGACTGAGAATGGGTCAATATCTCAGTATATTAACAAAGAGAGATGAATGGTCAGATGACAAGTTTAAGAATATCAACAGGAAAGCCTATGGATTTTTCTTAAAAGATGGATACTTATGGAAACATGCTAAAAAGAAACAGGGTATGCCATTGCGAGTTTTGGGTGACAAAGCTTCACAAGTAAAAGTAATGCAAGAATTTCATGAAAGTTTGTGGGCTGGTCATAGAGGTGTTTTGGGTACTTTTATAAAGATCAAAGAAAGATATTGGTGGTAGGGTATGTATAAGAATGTTGCTCACATGTCAAATGTATTCAACTGTGAGACATTGGGATGGATTGCAACCGACATATCCATTGTCTCTTCATTTTAAGTGGGTGGTGGATTTCGTCACAATGCCTACAGGTCTTTGACAAATGAGGTATCTTGTGCTTGCTCGTGAAGACTTGACTAATCAAGTGGAAGGGAGAGCTCTACATACTAAGACGAAAAATGCCGTATGTACTTTTTCTCTTAGAAGAGATCTTTTGTCGATATGGCTGTGTGGGAAAAATTACAGCAGATAGGGGTGAGTTGAATGCAGATGAAGCTCATGATTTCTTTGCACAGTTGGGGATAAAGATTGCTTTAACTTCAGCCTATAACCCTAAAGGAAATGGCAAAAGTGAAAGAGGCCATCCACCTATTGTGAAGGCATTGGCAAAAGCATGTGGAGAGAAGATAAAAGAGTGGCCACGATTGCTCCCTTATACTTTGTGGGTTGACAGAACAACTCATAGTGCTGTTACAGGATATATGCCTGCAAAATTGATGTATGGTCAAAAACCTATCATGCCGATAGAAGCGATGACTGTCACATGGAGTGTGTTATCTTGGGAGGAGGAGTTGAATCGAGAGGAGTTGTTGGCCTTACGCATTAGACAGTTGGAAAGAAAGTCAAAAGACATAGAGGCAACAACTACAAAGTTAAGGGCAACAAGGATACAGAACAAGAAACGGTTTGACAAAAGACATAGACTGAGACCAAGAACTATACAAGATGGGGATTGGATATTGGTTTATGATATCAGTTTAGATAACCAGCATAGTGCCATGCGTAAAGTTTCCAAGAGATGGTTTGGACCCTATGTGGTAAGACAAGTGTTTGATAATGCTACTTATGCATTAAATGAGTTGGATGGGACAGCCATAAAACTTTTGGTAGCAGGAAAAAGAATCAAATTATTCAAAAGGTCGGAATCTACTGCTTACGAGTTGCCAGAATTGAAAGAAAATAGTGGCCATGATACATGGGCCAGGAAGATATGGAAGATGAAGAAGTAAAGGATATGGTTGCAGAGGACGAGGAGGACTCAAAATCCGGTGACAACTAGGATTTTGGCACATACCGGAGGATGTGCAGGTTCAGAGGGGGTGGATGTCGTGATGTTATGAGGACATAGTGTGAAAATGTATGGAATGCATCATCATTCGACTTCTCTATTGATCTAGAGAGTCAATGTGATATGAGCTATTAGTATTAGTGCAAGTTGCATGGATTATCCAAAAATACTAGATTTTTGGATAATTTAAGTCTATTTTTTGATATTATTTATTAAAAATTTTGAAAAAGTTAGAAAAAGCTTCTAGATTAGGATGGCATGAAAAAAGCTAGTTGCTTTTTCAGCCAGTTGGGGAATTTTCACAAGAATGACAAATTGACGAAATTGCGCGCGTCACGATTGTTGTAAATAGACTAAAAATTCTACAGATTGAACTGAAAGAAGAAGGAGTGATCTGGGAGATCCGTGATCAGGTGTCCTGAAGTTTTACCCCCCTTTCGAAGCCAACAGAGCCATCAGATTTGGATTCTGGGTAGCAGAGAAAGAGTTGATTTTTCTAATCCACATTTTTGGTCTACGAAGGAGCTCCAAGAGAGCTAATGCCTGGAGATTGCTTCTGAGTAGAGCAAAGATTCAAGGTTTTTTCAATACATATTGTTTCAATTCATTGTGATTTGTTTTTGTTGTGTTTACCACTTGGGTATTCTCTATATTCTCTTCCATCTCCTATCTCTACTTCCTTCTACTTTTGATCCCCGGTGGATTCGATCTTTCGACAAAAACCCCTCCGACAACATTCTAACTTATCCCATTTCCAACTAATGCATGAAATTTGCACAGGAGTGAACCGAGCACTCTTTTACAAGGATTCGGGAGCGCCTTCACATTTAATGGCGTGCTTTTACTATTTTCTTTTCTCGACACAACACTGAGGCCTTCTGGAGAGGTACTCATTCAGATTTTCAGGGTTTGACCTCCATCAGGGGTGCCTATTCCTTCCTTTGTCCTGTGCCCTTTTGGTTATCTCCTTGTTCCATTTTTTCTGCTCCTTTGCTCCATTTTTTGATCCTCTATGCTGCGTAAACATTCCCCCCTCCTAGCTGAGTGCCAATCCCATGGCACTAGGGTGGGGAGCAGTAGGGTAGTTTGTGTTGTTGCTAAGTGGAACTGGTGGGTAGATGACCACAATCAAAAGGTGCTGTTGTGAATGAGAGGTGATGGAGTTTGACTAATGATGACCGAAGGGATTTTGGCATGCTTTGATCTTCATGAAGATGCTTGGCATTTGTCACACAGTTGTAGCTCCCCTTCTGCGATGGCTGTCAAAATCGGGGCTCTATAATCATTTGGAGAATATGAGGTTCCAAGATCTATGCCAATGGTGGGTCCATCAATGAGTTTTTTGTCTGCTTGATTTGGTTGAGTCATGGTAGCCATCAGTAGGCACATGGTCGGCCACATCAAGCATGTTGGTCCATTTAACCGTCGGAGTATGCAAAAGCTCCTGAAGCTACTATAATGGTGTCTTGTCCAACTTATGGAAAAATTCCTAGTCATTAGCACATGTCGTGAATGGTCTTCCTTAGCTCAGTGGCCAGTCATTGAGTCATGATCATAGCTTGTAAGAGAAAGTTGTGCACTCCCTAAGGGGTGTGTCTATATCACGGTGTGGTGTAAGTGCATGTGTAGTGGAATTGGGAGATGGGTCTAACCTTGGGTAGGCCCTTGGTAATGTCACACACTTAAGGACCCAATTCGTGTGTTGTTGGAGGTGCAGTGCATAACTTAGGGTGACAGGTCTGGAAGTCCTGCCCTTGATGTGCCATAAGTGTGAAGTGGGGGGAGAGGGTAGGGGTGAACCCTAGGTGTAGTGAGAAAAGTGAGCCCTCGTACTTTTTTTTTTGGAGAATTGCATACAAAGAAGGCATTCTAGCTAGTGCCTATCACCTGCAGCTGGAGTACGGGGTGGTTGCAAGCATTGGGATAGGAATGCATGACTTTGTAGATATTCTTTAATAGCGGCCCGGGCCTTCAGAGGTGTGGATGACAAGAAGGGAGGATTGCACCTCATGAAGCGGATATCATTCATATTTTTTAAGATTTCTAAGCAAAAGAAGGGAAGCAGGGTTGCCCTCATCATTAATCTAGTCATGGCCCTACTATCTATCCTTAGATTGATGTCAAAAAAGAGGGGAGGGAGGTGGGCTTCCTCGGCTGTAGGTCTCTGTATCGATAGGAATTTGATAAGCCTAAGATAATTACAGGTGGTTAGGAAGTGAGCTGCAGAAGGTAGTCCAGGCGTCAAAATTGGCATCCCAAATCCTCCTCCGCCACTTCGGTTGTGCCTCATAGCCTTGGACAGTTTTGGGAACCCTGTTTACCCTGTCCTGCCAGTAATCTGCAAGCTCTTGCCTCCACTTGGTTATTATGAGGCGCCTTTCCTCTATCCACCTGTTTGCAAAATCATTGGCTAGGTCCTTGATCTTGGCTAGAATGCCTAGAGGCAACACATGGTTTAGAGAGCGTGGATAAGCAAATGAAAGCTCAAATGGTCTCGTCTGGAACTCCTGATCATGCCATATGACCAACTCCTGAGGCCAATCAATAGGGTTGCAATCCCCTCGTAATGGCACCGACTCTTCAGGGAATTGTTTGGGCAATGACCATGCTCTGCATTGGGCTTCCTCTTCCAGTTCCTGCCTTCTTCTTTTGGCTGCCACAATGCACTCGGGCATGTGGGCATCTTTGGGCTCTTCAAGCGGGAGGTCTGGTAGAGACAAACTGGGCATTCTTTGTTGTTCTTCTTCAGCATCTTGCTCCAAGTTCGGACCCTCTTTGGCATTTTGCTCGGCCACTGCTGGGGCCACTTGTGGTGGTGGTGTTGGCTGCTCCTGTTCTTCGAACCCAAGTTCCTTAACCTCAATAGTGGAGAGGTGGGCATGACGCAGGTAGTGAAATTGCTACTCTTTCGTGATTCCTGTGCCTATTGAAAGCTCTTGTTCTTGAAGGCCATACCTTAGCGCTTGTGTAGTCAATTCTATCTTCCTTCTTACCTTCTCCACTGAATCATTGCCCTCTGTTTGGGTGACATGTAGTACTGTGCTAAGGCTTTCCTTTGTGCGTTGGTGCATACGTCGGCTGCTTCTGCCCTGGATTCGGCAAGCACTCTCTTGCACTCAACCACCACCAAGCGTTTTGTTAATTGCCTAACCCTTTCAAAAATTTTCTTTTCCCACTCATTGGCTCTCTCTTCCATCTTCTTTCTTTTCTCTTTTAGCTCACTTGCCAAGGTGGTTACCACCTGTTGCTATTCATTTGTTAGGACCGAGAGTTGGTTCCACTCCCTGGATTTCTGAGCCATCTGTTCTTCAACGATTTCTTTTGCTTGATTTGCAATGCTGAATCTCTGTTCTACCTCAACAATTAGTTCTGAATTTTCTTGTGCTAGCTGCTCGTGGCTTTGGATCTCTACAAGGTGCAATCTTTTGTGTGAAGGCCATGGGCATGAGGGCCTCTATGTCTCCCTTGGCAATCTCCAATGCACCTTGCAGTCATTGTGCCTCATGTTGCAGCCTTTGTGCTTCTGCTACAAGGATTGCCAGTCTTTCCTGTGCTGGGAACTCTATCTCTCTCTCCAGTCTGTCTTGTTCCTCGAGTTCATACCATAGTTGAAAAGCTATGGTATCCTCTTGCCGCTTCCTTGGTTTGCCTTCTTGAACTACTAACTATCCATACCTTTCTAGTTTGGCAATTCTCTGGTTCCAGGTCAGCATATTGCTGCACTAGCAACTTTAAGCTCCGCTACTCTGCCACCAGGTTTTTCCCTTCGTCTTCTATCCTTTGTCTTAGGCGGCTCTCATTGTCCTGGGCTTCCTTCATTTTTGCTTCCAGTTGATCTTGCAGCATTGTCACCTCCCTTTTTTGGCTGGCTCCTTACTTTGAGACTTCTAGCCTCAAGGCTACCGAAGTTTCCTTTTCCTTCTCCAACTCCAGCAGGGGAACCTTCTTTTCTTCCTTTGCCTTGTCCAACTGTGCCAGGAGCTTAGCCACGTAAGCGTTGTAGACTACACCAGGTGGCATGGGAGTAGGGGCTATAGTGGTTAACGCCTCTAGATTTTTCCATTTCGGATCTTTCCTGGACTCAGCATCTGTAGTAGTGGGTCTTTTCGCTCTGATTTTTGGTACAATCTCAGCCACTTTACTGAAAAGCATCTGCATCATGCTTATCAGTTGGGCCGTGTTCAGAGAGGGCATGGGTTGCGGGGCAGTTGTGGTGTCGGTTGGCACTGGCATGAAGGAGGAAGGTAGGGGGTGCAACAAGGACTTGCCCTTGCCTACAACCACTGGGGCCACTTCCACACTACCACTTGCTTCAGCCTCATGGTGGGGACTTGAAGGGTCGATCTCTCCTCCCCCATGGGTTTCTTCAATAGATTTGTGAGTAGCCGTTGCCAAATCAGCCAGTTCTTTCATCCTTAACTTGTCGGCTTCCTCCTCCGCCCTTCTTTGCCTCTCTTCTTCTGCCCTTTTTAACTCTTCTCTAACTCTTTCGAGTTCTTCCTCTTCCTTTCTTCTTCGTTCCTCTTCCACCCTCCTTGACTCTCTTTGAGCCCTCTTCACCTCGGCCCACTCCTCTTTGCTCAGTCTTTCCTCCTTCTTCTTCTGCCTCTTGTCAGTCTTCATTTGCTTTTGTGGTTTGGCCATTTGAGTGGGTTTTCGGCTCTCCTTTTTCACTTACCATCTTTTCGCTCGAGCCTTCTTCCTTGCAGTGAGGCGAGCTCTGGTGCATAGCTTGCTCTTCCTCTATGCCGGCATCCTTGATAGCCTCGTTGATGATTGCTGTCAGGACACTGCCATATTTGATTGTGGAGGCTTTGGAGGCAGTTTTTTTCCTTGCGGATCGTGTAGTAGAGGCCGGAGATTCCCCACTAGCTGTTGTGCTGTGGCTAGAGCCAAGAGCGCGACTGAACTCCTGATAGTTTTCTGGACAAAGTCGTTCCAATCCACCTCCTCTAGAGCTCATGTTGCGATGCTTTCCAGAAATGGCACCCCGATTCTATTCATTAGTGCGTTGTATCTGTGGCCCGAGAAAAGGGCGTGGACCATTTTAGCGTCCTCTTTTCTAACTCCCATCATGACATACACATCTCTTTTTGGGCGCTTCTCTTTCTTGGACACAAGCCCTAGGGCTTTCTCGACAATGTCTACATTAACAGGCACTTGCACCCTTCTTTCCTGGTCATGAGTCCTTACTGTGACCATGCCACAGCTCCTCCCTTCATCAAAGCTCCTTAAGAAGTCTGCGCACATGCTGTAGTCTACAACTTGTCCGGCCTTTTCCATGTACTTTTGAAGGTTACATTTGTCCACCAACTCCCTCACGGCCGGCTCTTCCAGGATGGCTTCATCTAAATTCATGGTATGCTTGAACGTGAACTAGCTAAATCCATGCGTCTCGATGCTGATTCCATACTTTGTCAGCTCCGCTTTGGTGAATGGGAGTTTACTCTATCCTGCCATGCTAGGTGCCTGTCATCACACCAAGCCAACATTAGCATTATAAATTGACTCATCACTAACAAGAACCCAAGAAAGAATGCGTGTGACAATTTTTCTTATTGATTTAGAGGAATGAAACTTGGAAATCATTCACAATAAACATCTATTTCCTCCTTGTATTCTTTCCTATTTGAATTCAGTTGATCATTTTCATCCATTATACATTTTGCTACATCACTTGACTCATCACTTGGCTCTCATTTTCTCCCCCCCTTTTCCTTAAGTTTTAAGGGAATCCTTCCTGGGACTCGTAAGGGGAGAAAGAGGGCTTGCATGGATTGTTTGGGGCAAGTTACTTGGCCAACAGTCAAGTATAAAGGTTAGGGTTATATTCAAGCTGGGCATGACGATCAAGTTTGCATGGTCGTATGGAAGCTTGGGTGATATAGCTCAAGACATCATGAAAGATGTCCCCAGAGTTGAGGCGACTAGCAACGTGTAACTCCTCTTCTGTGACAAATTGGTCAATGTAAGGGTGGGCCAACACCTGGTCATCTAAGTGTATGTTGTGTGTAATGGCCAAAACCCTAAATGAAAGAGGTGCCACATGTTGAGATGGCAAGCTCAACACATGTGGACATGGATGATGGACCGCCTGGTTAGATGGGTCCACACGTCTACACTTAGCACGTCGGTGGTCATTATGACTCTCACATGGCCACTGACTCATTACTTATTATATTCAGGTTGTTACACCTATTTACAGCTGGCATAGTTATAGCGCCAGTCGACTAGTGTAGTCGGTTATGCATTGTTTGACTTAGTAGGGCCACTTTCCTTTTATGTTGTATCTTATCTATACTTTGTGTACATTGTAAAGTGTGTGGAAGAAGAAGAAGAAATCAGCAAGAAAACGTTTTGGCCTCCATCTCTCTTCTTGTCTCTTGAGTGAGCTTCTCCTTGTGCATTCTGTGTGTGTTCGGCGCAGCATCTTGAGCAACCCCCTCCACCACGCGATTCTTGACATGGTATCAGAGCCGCGCCATTGAGAGAGGCTGATTTCGAAGGTTGAAGTGAAGGAGAAGAAGCAAGGTTCGAGCAAGCAAGCTACGGGTAAGAATCTCTCCCATTCTTCCACTCCTTCTCTTGGATAGTGCCTGTGGAGGCACCGGAAGCAGGGCAGAGCAAAAATCTCAGATTGCAGTGAGATTTGGTGTGCGCGAAGAGCGCTGTGTATTCTGCAGATAAGCCCTTTAGGCCTTTCCCACAGAGATTTTGGGCATTTGAGGCCGTTTCAGGGCCCGTTTTAGAGCCGCAAGGTTGCGGACAGCAGTTTCGGGGTACACTGTGACTTCGACTGTATTGACCGAACGTGGGTGCGCAGGTTACAGATTTCAGATCTGTAAGTTCAAAGGTGTTTATCAGTGAGTAAACACAAGGTTTATCTGCAAACTGGTTGCAGATTGCATGTATTGTTGAGCAGACAGTAAAAAAGGCTGTCTGGTGTATTGCTGTGCACTACAGGTCAAGGGTTGCAGAAGATTTGCTTGCTGTTTGGTATTAGTTTTGTGATAATGGCAGAGAACAGTGGAAGCCCCATCATTGAGAAGCTCGACAAGAACAACTACCCATCATGGAAGTTTCGTGTCACGAACTTCCTTATTGGAAAAGGCCTCTATGAGTTCGTTTCAGGTGAAGAAAAGGAGCCGGAGGTGAGTGATCCTCCAACTGTAGAAGAGACAAAGGCACGAAAGGAATGGAATGCAAAAGACAAGAAGGTCATGTATTGGTTGTCTGCAGTAATTGACAATAACATGCTGGGACACATTAGAAATGCAGAGAATGCATATGCAGCTTGGACCATACTTGAAAGTATGTTTTCTGTAAATACAAAGGCACGAAAGATTCAACTCAAGCAAGAGTTGAATACATTGAAGAAAGGGAAGATGTCTATCAATGAGTATGCACTGAAAGTAAGAAGCATTGCAGATGCATTGGCAGCGATTGATGCAATGCCCGATGATGATGATTTGGTGTCGTCTACCTTGGGTGGACTTAACAATGAAAAGGCTTGGAAGTCTTTTGTAACTTCCGTATATGTCAGAAAGCCATTTCCAGATTTCGATGAATTGGTCTCCCTTATGATCACTGAAGAGATCAACATGCAGAGTGAGACATCTGAAAGAAGTGGTGAACAGGTCCAAGCTTTCTACTCCAGTTCTGGAAGGGGACGTGGCAGGTTCTCTTCAAGAGGCTGTGGTACAGGACGTGGTAGTGACAACCAGCAAAACAGATTGAATCAGCAATTTGGCGATATGCAGGTTTCAGGAGGTCGTGGTAACTTTAGAGGCAGGGGGAGCTTTAGAGGAAGAGATGGATGGCAGAACAGAGGTTCTAACAACTCTGGTATTGTGTGCCACTACTGTGGCAAAACAGGTCATATTGCAGCCCAATGTTATGCTAAGAGAGATGATATCCGCAGTGGTAAGTTGCAACAAGGAAACTATGCATCCTCTTCACGACAGAATGAAGACAAAAATGAACGTTTGTTCGTTATGCAGCATATGCTGAATGCTGTTACAGGAAAGGGAACACATGAAGATGTTTGGTATGTTGATTCAGGTGCATCCAATCATATGACCAGCCATGCAGAATGGTTTGGAGAGATGCAGGATTTGCAGAATGCAGGTTATGTGCAGACGGGTGATGACTCATGCCACCCAATTTCACACATTGGAAAAGTTCCCTTGTCCTTGCATGATGGTAAGACAAAGAGTCTTTCAGATGTATTACATGTACCATCTATTACAAAGAACTTGGTGTCAGTCGGTCAAATGGTAGAGCAAGGGCTGCAAATCAGATTTAATGCAAAGGGCTGCTTTGTAGAAGACTTCAATGACAAGTGCAGGTTGGTAGCAAAGGGAAGTAGAGTTGGACGTATGTTCACTCTAGATGCTGGAATTCCTACTATGAATGCGGCTATGTATGCCAAAGGAAAAGGTGTTGTTGCAGACATTGAAATTTGGCACAAACGCATTGGACATGCAAATGTACAAAGGCTGAAATTAATGCAGTCCAAAGGGTTGGTTACAGGTTTGCCTACATTTAAAGTTGCAGAATTTCAGAAGGTATGTGAAGCATGTCAGTTTGGTAAGCAGGCAAGACAACCCTTTTCACATGACAGAGATGTAAGTAGAAATATCCTTGATGTTGTGCATACAGACATTTGGGGGCCTACACAAAATGTATCTCTTGGAGGCAGTTCATACTTTGTCACATTCATTGATGATTGTTCTAGAAAGCTGTGGGTATATTTTATGAAGGAAAAGAGTGAAGCTTTTGAGCACTTTAGAACTTTCAAGGCTGCAGTTGAAAGAGAAACAGGCTTGAAAGTAAAGTGCCTGAGGTCAGATGGAGGGGGAGAGTACCTCTCAAATGAGTTCAGTGATTTTCTGAGGTCTCATGGGATAAAGAGACAGTTCACATGCAGGTATACCCCACAGCAAAATGGGGTTGCAGAAAGGAAAAACAGGCATATTGCAGAAGTTGCACGCGCCTTGATGGCTGAAAAGAATATGCCTAGGCATTTTTGGTCTGAGGCTGTTCATACTGCTGTTTATATTATGAACAGAACTCCCACAGCTGCAGTTCATGGTATGACCCCCGAAGAATGTTTTACAGGTAAGAAGCCTGATGTTTCACACTTGAAAGTGTTTGGCTGCATTGCGTATGTTCATGTACCAGATGAGTTGCGGAAGAAACTGGATCCAAAGGCTGAAAAGTGTATCTTTATTGGATACTCTTTAGAGCAAAAAGGGTATCGCTGTTACAACCCTGTCACATGTAAGTTCAGAGTGAGCAGGGATGTCATCTTTGATGAAATGAGCAGTTGGTATGCATCTAGTGGTGATGCATTGGATGTTGATGATGATCATGACACTCATGTGCAGGCTGAAAGGCAAGAATCACGGACTCTTAGTGGACCAGAGACATCATCTGGTAGTCCTTGGTCTGGGAGACTAAGGAGTACCTCTACATCTTCGAGTGCATCTAGTAGCACTACAGGTAAAGACAAAGGAAAGAATAAAGTGTCAGAAGGCATTGATGCAGTTCTTGATGGAGACTCCAGTGGCTCAGAGAGCTTGGATGATGAGCTTGGCATTCCTTCAGTGAGGACTCCAGGTGTGCAGAGAGCACGTGTTAATGCAAAGACTCCATTGAGTGATCCAGTGGTACGCAAGTCTAGCAGGGTGAGATACCCTGTTAAAAGATTTGGTTTTGAGGGTTATGCAGCTCACCATTATGCTTATATGGTGAAACTAGTTGAGGATGTTGAGCCCACATGTTTTGAGGAGGCTGTTGGTCATGCTCATTGGGATGCAGCAATGGATGAGGAGATGGCTGCATTAGAGGCTAATAAGACTTGGGATCTAGTATCATTGCCAAAGGGAAAGAAAGCTATTGGATGTAAGTGGGTTTATAAGATTAAGCACAATGCAGATGGTTCTATTAGCAGGTACAAAGCTAGGCTGGTTGCAAAAGGCTATGCCCAAACATATGGCATAGATTATGATGAAACCTTCAGTCCAGTTGCTAGGATGGCAACTGTCAGATGTGTGATTGCTTTGGCAGCAGCCAAAGGTTGGAGGTTACAGCAAATGGATGTAAAGAATGCCTTCTTGCATGGTGATTTGCAGGAAGAAGTGTATATGGATCAGCCAGCAGGTTATGAAGATTTAGAGCATCCCACGTATGTGTGCAGGTTGAAGAAGGCACTCTATGGGCTCAAGCAAGCACCAAGAGCATGGTCTGACAAGATCAGAGAGTATCTTGTCAATATTGGCTTTTATGTTTCTGATGCTGATCACTCACTTTATGTGAGAAAGGGAGATGCAGGTTTGGTCATCATAGTCATCTATGTGGATGACTTGATTATTACAGGTGATGGTGATAGTGGGATTGCTGAAGTCAAGGGCTATTTGAAGATGAAGTTTGAGATGAAGGATTTAGGTGAGCTAAGGTACTTCCTTGGCATTGAGGTGATCAGATGTGATGATGGTATATGGCTGTTCCAAAGACAGTATGGCTTGGATATGTTGTCCAAGTATGGTATGACTGCATGCAAACCACTTTCAGTCCCGTTGGAGCAGAATGTAAAGCTGAGTGCTGATGTTGGGGATGAGATAGAAGACCCTACTATGTTCAGGAGGATAGTGGGGAGTTTGATCTACATGACCATTACAAGGCCAGACTTGAGCTATGCTGTTGGTCTTGTGAGTCAGTTTATGCAAGTACCTAGAAAGCCACATTTGGATGCAGTGAGACGCATATTGAGATATGTGAAGTCCACATTACATTATGGGCTTTTCTATGAGGCAGGTACAGACGTACAGGTGTTTGGATACACAGATGCAGATTGGGCTGGTAGTATGTCTGATAGACGATCTACCAGCGGATACATGTTCTCTCTTGGTAGTGCAGCAGTTGCTTGGAGCAGCAAAAAGCAATCTACAGTTGCTTTATCGAGTACAGAGGCTGAGTATAGAGGTGCTGCTGTTGCAGCATGTGAGGTAGTATGGCTGCAAAAGTTACTGGCTGATTTGGATGTGCAGGTGGAAGGTCCAGTTGTCATTTATTGTGACAACATGAGCAGTATACAGTTGGCCAAGAACCCTGTGTTCCATGCCAGGACAAAACATATTGAGGTACACTACCACTTTGTGAGAGAGAAGGTACTAGCAGGTGAGATTGACTTGGTGTATGTCAGCACACAGGATCAGATAGCTGATATCTTCACGAAGGCATTGGGTACAGAGAAGCTTCAAAAGTTTCGAAGCTTACTTGGAGTTGCAGAGATACAGTTGAGCTTGAGGGGGAGTGTTGAGATGGCAAGCTCAACACATGTGGACATGGATGATGGACCGCCTGGTTAGATGGGTCCACACGTCTACACTTAGCACGTCGGTGGTCATTATGACTCTCACATGGCCACTGACTCATTACTTATTATATTCAGGTTGTTACACCTATTTACAGCTGGCATAGTTATAGCGCCAGTCGACTAGTGTAGTCGGTTATGCATTGTTTGACTTAGTAGGGCCACTTTCCTTTTATGTTGTATCTTATCTATACTTTGTGTACATTGTAAAGTGTGTGGAAGAAGAAGAAGAAATCAGCAAGAAAACGTTTTGGCCTCCATCTCTCTTCTTGTCTCTTGAGTGAGCTTCTCCTTGTGCATTCTGTGTGTGTTCGGCGCAGCATCTTGAGCAACCCCCTCCACCACGCGATTCTTGACACCACATAAGTAGGGTCGTGTTCAATTGTTTTGATTGCCCTCCTTTGCTCAACATTGTTCATGATACGACACCCTTTTTTCTCCCATTGGAGTCGTAAGGCATACCACAATTGTAAGAACGAAGAAGTAGAGCTCGCAAGCTGCGTGAGCTCCTCTATTTCTTGTTTAGGTGTAGAGCAAGCAGGCTTCCGGCAAGAGGTGATTAGTCTTTTGAGAACAGCTTGCTCCTTTGAGATTTCTCCATTAGCAATTAATTCGGTGGAAATTTTGGGAAATTTTATGGTCATAAACTTGTAGTCTTCCCAAGTTCATGACAACGCACGAACATCAGAAGCAAGGGGTTTGTCAAGAAGTCCTAGGTCAAGCCTCTCATAGCTCCTAGCAAATGTGGTGAAGGTGTCATCCAACTCCTTGATGCATGTCACTACCATTTCTTGAGGTCTCAGTGAGATCCTTGGCCACTTAAAGGAAAGATTATCTTTCGTATGAAGGCCTAAGACCTGCTAGTGGTGATGGTGCAATTAGGCTGGAAAATGGTGACTTCATTGATGGCGTCACAGATGGGACTTTGCACTCTGGAGCAATTTGAGATGCTTTAGTGGGCTTCAGTGGCATATGAGGTGTACTGCATTCTATTTGAGCCGGCATGGGGATGCTCGACTCCTCTGACCTGGATAAGTTTGGAGCATCTAGCTCTAGATGATAATTGAGTTGGGATTCATTAATCACAACCGGTGTTGGTCCATCTTGCCTTGCAGTCTGGGCTCTATATGTGTAAGCCTCTCTAGCTGAAGGGAGGTAACTTAGAGTTGAGCCTCTTGAGTGTCCACTCTTAGGAACCCATATCCAGGGGTTGCCCTCATAGTATCCTTGTGCCCGCAAGAGATCTTTGGGGATCCATCGTGGCGTGGTAGTGTACTCATGTCGATAGCATCTGAGCTGCCTCTTAGGTTGTGACTGATAGTTTTTGCATATAAAAGCACGTTTCTACGGCTAACAAGGAGGTGGCCTTGTCGTTTTGGCACCCATATGAGCATGGACTCTTTGGCCCTGTGAATGGCCTAGGTGGGCTTGATTTTAGCAGTTTGAGCATGGGGTGAGATATCCCCGCCCTTCTCCTTAGACTTGGTCATGGGCGTGGCCATAGGGGTCTCTATCGATGGCTCTACAGTTGTAGGAGGCGCAAAATAACCCTTACTAAAAGTAGTCACTATGTACACATTGCCTACAGTAATATGTATGCAATCTAGGTTGTAGTCCACATTGCAGTTCATCTGATTTTTAAAAGTGCGACCTAGCATTGACTTATTATCGGCCCCCTTAGTGTTTGATAACACATAAAAGAAGACTGGGATACTTTCAGACTTGATGGAGACAGCCACTTTGCGTTTTCCTAAGAGTGAGTAAGTGTTTCCCCCAAATGGACTGAGTTTAGCATTTGTGGGCTGTAATTTAGGTGGACCGATGTGTGTCCAATGGTCATGCGTCAAGATATTACAGTCGGCCCCTTCGTCCATCAAGGCATCAAAAGAATATGTCCATTCTGTAGTGACCGTGATTCGTAGGTAGGCGGGTGCTACTACTTCTTCATCTTGATCTACCAAGGTGCAATGGATGGGAATGAGGATAGTACTTTTTCATGCGACTGCCATTGAAGAAGCCTATTCCTTCACCTTCGAGCGTCTCCATCTCAACATTGCCTGTTCTACTAATTGCACGTACCCGAAAAGGTCCCAGTCCTTGAAATTTCACTTTTTGTTTGTGACCTTTCACAGAGTATAGTAGAACGAGGTCTCCTTGATCAAAGATGCGCTGTTTGACATGCTTGTCAAACCAAATCTTTCGTCATGCCTTCTCACAAATCAGAGCATGGGTGGCTAAGAGTCGAGTCTCTGTGAGATGCTCTAACTCCACTAAGCGGTTGGTCCAAGATTCTCTTCCCTCCCAACGCTCCTGAGTTGCTATCCTTAAGCTAGGGACAAAGAACTCTAAGGGTAGAATGGCCTCCATTCCATAAGTTAGCCTAAAGGGTGCCTGTCCTACAACTGTCTTATAAGCTGTAAAGTAGGCCTACAAGGCCACCATTAATTTATTATCCCAGTTTCTCCGGGATGTGGATACTATTTTAGTAAGCATGTTGACTAGGATTTTATTCGTGGACTCTGCTTGTCCATTTGCTTAAGGGTAGTAGGGCGAGGATCTTCTATGAATGATTAGAAAGGTTGAGAGTAGGTGGGATATCACTTCATTAATGAAGTGCATGCCATGATCACTCACTAGTTCGATTGGACAGCCAAACCATGAAAAGACCTGCTCCCACAAGAAATTCCAGTGGTTCTAGAATCATTCTTTCTAGTGGGTCTTGCCTCCTCCCACTTTGTCATATAATCAGTTGCCACAATGATGTAGCATGCCTGGGAGTACTGTGCCGCAGGATTGATAGGTCCAATAAAGACAATGCCCCATTTTTCGAAGGGCTGTCAAGCTATTATGGGGGTAAAATCCATCTTATCCTTGTGCTTGGGCACCTTAGTCCTCTGGCACTCATCGCAGTGTTTGACAAACTTAGCAGCATCACGAAATAGGGTGGGCCACTATAGTTGGGATTGTAGCACCTTATGGGCGGTCGTATCCCCACTAAAGTATCCTCCAGCTATCCCGCCATGCGCTTCTCTCAATACATCGTGCATCTCGTACTCACACACATCTACGCAACATACTGTCTTGTCCTAGCCTAAAGAGTTGGCCGGCAATCAGCTGGTATGGCTAGATTTTTAAGATAAGTCTCCTTAGCCTGGCTTTCTTAATAGGTCTCTCAGGCAGACCATTCTCTAGCACTTGAACTACATCATCGGCCCAATATGGTGTCAAATCAACCCTAAACAAGTCTCCTTTACTAGACAGGCCAAAGAGATGAGTGTCCGGTAGGTCGTCAGGTATGCCTTGTTCAGCAGCTTCTCCTATGGGTATGCGGGACATGTGATCAGCCATGTAGTGCTGCTTTCCCTTATGTAGAACCACAAAAAAATCAAATTCTAACAAGAGAAGTAACTATCTCACTATGCGACATGTAGCGCACGGCTTGTTCACAAGATAAAGCAAGGCTTGATGGTCAATGAAAAAGACGAAGGGTGTGGCCAACAGATAATCCCTAAATTTCTTTATAGAAAACGCCATGGCTAACCCTTCCCTTTCTATAGTGGAATAGTTCATCACCATTTTGGTGAGCTGCTTGTTGGCAAAGCTCATGCGGTAATCAAGGTTATTTTCACCAGGTTGGCATAGAAGAGCTCCAATAGCAAACTTAGAGGCATCTATATGTACATGGAATGTTATGCTCAAGTCTCGGGCTCATAAAGTTGGTGCAGTAGTAAGAGCCTTCTTCAACTGTTCATATGCACATTGGCATTCCTCAATCCACTCAAATACGATCAGCATCTTGTAGAATGGTCTAGAAATCAGTGCGTAATTCAGTAAAAGCGTTGGTAGTATCCCGTATGGCCTAAGAAACACTGAATGCCCCTGTAGTTAATGGGTTGTGGTAGGTTGACAATGACCCTGACTTTTGAGAAGTTGATGGCAATTCCATTCCTTGACACTACATGCCCTAGGATACATCCGTGCTTCACCCAAAACTAGCACTTTAAGGGGTTCAACGAGAGGTTGTATAACCTACACCGTTCAAAGATATCTCTCAACTTTTCTAAGTGTTTGGCCCAACTAGAGTGTATGCATAAGTTGTCTACGAACACCTCTAACTCGCATCTAAGCATATCCTTGAAGATGGTGCACATTAATCGTTGGAAGGTTGTATGCGCATTCATTAGCCCAAATGGCATAAGATGTAGGCAAATACACCCCACTTTGTGGCGAAGGTAGTCTTGTGCCTGTCGTCAAGGTACACTTGCACTTGATTATAGCCAGAGAAGCGATCTAGGAAGTTGTAGGCCTCTTTGCCTGCTACCCTCTCCAGCATGTGCTCGGTATACCATAAGGGGTAGTTGTTCCTCTTCTTAGCAGCATTAACTTTCTTGTAATTCACGCACACTCAACTTTTACCATTATTTTTCATAACAATCACTATGGGCGATACCCAATCCGTGTGCTCAATCTCATATATAAATCCCACCTCCATGAGCTTATCGTTTTCTTCCTTCACTGCATGGGCGTGTTTGGGATTCATAGGGTAAGGCCATTGCTTTGTTGGCACCGCATCTGGAACCATTGGGACATTATGGGTCACAACCCTAGGATCGACTCCTTTAAGTTCTTGCAAGGACCAGGCAAACACGTCGATATATTCTCATAGGAGAGCAACAGGTTTAGCCTCCTCATCCTTGGTCAAATTGTCAATGATTAATGCAGGTCGAGGCTTCTTGCCTTCCACTGCCAAGTTGACTTCCAGGACCTTGGCGGGTCCCTCAATTGGCTCACTGGCTTGCTCTTGTCTCTTTGCTCCTAGCAAAATCACCACTCTATCACCCTTCTTAAACCTTGTGAAGTGTTTGGGGAGATGCTGCAGCTTCTTGTGCCTCTCTGCTTCTGAGTCCTTAGTTTGCTTCATGGCCTCCTTCCTTTGCCGTCTATGCCTTAGCTAGACTGGCAAGTCCCCTTTGGTGCGTGTGACCTTAGAGGGTTGGGGTATTTTGGGATCACTCTCTGTACTGACTTAAGACTCCGAATTAAACTCACATCCCTCGCTTCAGGAAGGAGTTTCGCCAAGGGGTTGTAATTTAATAGGTGTATCCGTCTTCAGTACTAGAACTACCAATGGCTGCGCCACCGCTGCGTGCTTGTAATCCATGGCTTCCATGTGCTCTAACCAGGATCTATCGCACTCCATCCACATGACTCCTCTTTCATTCTAGCCTGTCCTTTCCCTTCTAGGACTAGAGTCTGCCTTGATCTATTTGATTGCTCTCCCTTCAATGTCATATTCTATCATGTCTAACTCTTCTTCACTCTCATCCCCAATAGAGCAGTAGTCCTCATACTCCTCATCATTGGATTCTTGGCTCTCTAACTGCTTGTCATCCCCCCGGTTTTCCTCTCCAATCTCCTCTTTGTCAGTGACTAAATCCCAATGGTATAACAGGTTAGGATCGTGAATTTTGGTCCATTTTCACTTAGGCTTAGCCAAAAGATCACCTACGGGTTTTAGATTAGCAGCCATGCTGCCCTTTAGTTTAGTGGTCAGGGACTCTATGACTCCCTGAAGCTCGAGCCTGTTGATGGGGATATGGAACGAGGCTAGTCTCCCTGGATCACGTGAGCTTCCTGCCATCATGTAGAGTGGCACAATGGGCTCCCTTGCTGGCACGCTCGGTGATTTAGCAGCTTTCCTATACAGCTCTTCTTCATCTGAGAATGGTAGGTCAACGGTTGCCAAGACATGCATCCAATCCCACTCGTCCTCAGAGCAAGGGATGTACTTGGTCAATGACCCATAGGGTTTTCTTGCCTGTGCATCACCTTTTAGCATGGTTGAGATAGCATCGAGGTCGGCTAGGGTAGTCTTCCAGGTATCCATCTCAACCCTCACCGCTTCTATTCTATTCCCTAAGAAGATGAGATTGTTTCCCCAATCTTCAATAACTCGTGCATTCCTCAGCAGTATGTCATAGTCCATTCCCTTCATGGCAATGAAGTTCACGAAAAACTACACTCCTACAACCTGCACTGGCCAATTCTTTAGGACCCCGAATGGTGTGACCTTCATTCCGTTGGCCAATGTGACATTGAACCTAGCCGTTTACACAAGTGGGTTTCCCCAGGCCTATAGAACTGCTTGGCTCAAGACACTGACACCAGCACCTATGTCTACAATTCCTTTTCGTGTTGCATCCCCCAAGGCTAAGATAGGTAAGATTGCATGCATCTCCGTGCCTTCCCAGAAAGCGTTGACATGCAGTGACCTTGGAGCTTAGTGTAGCATTAGGCTTGGAATCTGTGTTGTCATTGTGTTGGGGGTTGAAGGTCTTCCACCGGGGTTTAGAGCAGAAGAGGAGTGTGGGATTCAAGGCTAGGAGAGGGAGAAAAGATTGGGGTTTGATAAGATTTGGGTTTTTGAGATGACTTAGTTGAAGAAGAAAACCTCAAGCTTTTTCTTTTACTTAGCATACATGAATGGAATGAAAGACTTTGTCTTGATTACATCAAATGCATATGCGGATAATAAGCCAATACATTTAGGGATTATCTCAGATTTAATCCAAATGCATACTCCAAATGCAAGCTCAAACGGTTTCTATTTCATGAACATTAATGGACAACAACTCCAAGATACAAGTATTTTGATGCTAGACTCTACTACATCCAAGACATAGATCAAAAACTCATGAAATGCATTGACAAAGCATAAAATTTACTTCATCCCTATTTTAAAACAGTAATTTCTAGCCCATAATCAAGCTCCAAAAGTGCACATAATCCCAAGAATAAGCTTCTCTAATCATTCATATATGAAGCCCTGATGTTAAGAGGTCAATTCCTTCTCTTACAACCACATAGATCACTTGTTTTCTCATCAAAATGGAAAAGAACAGTGGGCTACCCTGTTTATGACTGGTTTTTTCAGTCCAAAATAACCCATACACCTTCAAAATTCTCCCCTTTGCTTGCCCCCAAAGTCACTCAAGTACTTGGGTACAAGACGAGCTTCATTGGACCATGAATATGGTAAAAGAATGAAAGAAAGCGTACATAAGAGTAGGCTGAATACTTTTCCTTAGGTTTTTCCCTTTTATGGACTGTCATACCATTCATTTTCGTCATACCAAATGGACGGGCAAGAAGAGTTCTCACTCTCTTTGTTTGTATCTCCTTCTTTAGCTTCAGTTTGCCCTGAGTTTGCATGCTTTGGAGCATGCACCATATCCCACAGCTCATCCTCCATCTGCCACAGGTATGCAGGCCCAATTTTTGCGCCAAAAAATGCAGCTGCATTCCCTTCAGCTCCCACACTTGAGTTTGACCATTTAGATCATTTATAAGTCATATAAGTCCATTATTCCAGGTCCCATACAAACCTAGTTAACTTTTGGCACTTCTCTTGATTTCCAGGCAAATTTTCCTCTTGAACCAATGTGACCTAGCCTGCAGACTATCAATTACCTCCACTTGGTCAAGTTGTGGGTTTCCATAGACTTAATTTTTGTCAATATATATGGTACAACTGAAAATTGTATGACAGTTACAAAAGAACGCATGAAATTAAGTGATATCTAAGTCGGATGTTGGGTAACAATGACAGAATTATGTATGAAAGTTCCTCATGTGAATCCTAATGAAGTTCTTCTGCATACATAAGAACTCTATGATTTATATCATGAATAGAAAACTCTTTGACAGCGTGACTGTGTCCTGCTCTTGCAAGTCAGCGGCAGTATGCTCCCCTTTTCCCTCCACCCAGTGCTTTAATTCTTGCCATAAGGGAGGGTGCTGCCGAAGCAAATCTCCTAGGCTCACGGTTACTGGAGTGGTTACTAAAGTGGTGAGGAGGTTGCTGGGTGGTTTCCTTCCTCCTTGGTCAGCACTCTTTGACCATATGACGTGGTTAGCTTGCTGACATGCTTCTTCCTGGTCTTACCTTCTGTGGCATCTCACGTGCTATGGGTACGTTCCCTGATTGAGGTCGCGATGGTGAAACGGGTGTACTCACACTAGAGAGGTCTTCCATTCGGTCTTCTAGTATGGGATTCACATCTTTAAGGTGTTCCCGGGCACCCTTGACCCACTCCTTAACTTTGGCTATAGCCTCAAGTTGCCGTCTGGGGTGGGGTATTCCCCTACCTTGGCACTCCCCAGTTATGATGTCTTAGGGACTGAGGTCTTTGCCTCTACATCAGTAACCCTCTTTCTTATCACTAGTGTTGTGGCTTTTCCAACGAGGCTTTTCCAACGAGGCTGCATCTAGATTACTTAGTCCAGGCAATGAGAAGCATGTTTGTTTTGTCTATGCTCGCGTCATGACATTCAGTGGGATGGGCATATCCTCACTACCAAAGGTCTCCACATCGAATAGCCCCAAGGGTACGAAGGGCACGTTGGCAGAAGTAGTTGATGGCTTCCATCTAGGACAATCAGAAATTAGGTGTGTGATTCCACACTCAGTGCATCGGTGGTCAACTTTGTCCTTGTTTGCATGTTCCCTTTCCGGGCAGCATGATGAAATATGGCCTGGATGACCACATGTCCATCATGAGATTGGATCTTGACTTGGTCCTCCAAAGCCTCTGCCTCTTCCTCTACCTAGCGCCATTACCGGTATTAGTCAATAGTCCATCAGGACTGGATTGCCTTCCTCATCATAGGAGATGTATGGGTTCACATAGGTTTCCTCTTCACTAGATTCTTCCACATAGTGAACAGGAGCGTCAATCGATGGTTGGGTTACATAGGGCCCTGGTGGTCTGGGTATGCCTGTTGGGTTCATCTCTAGCCTAAGAATGGCCAGTCTTCTGTCATTTGGTGCTGGAAGTGCTAGCTGGGCTCCCCTACCAAAGAGGTTAGGTGGCATGTTGCCTAAGTGTGGAGGATTGTATTGCTGCGCATATGGGAATCTCCTTGACAATCTACAATGCAATGGGTCATAACCAAACCTACCGCAATTTGGGCACAGCCTAGATCTAGGATCTTGGCACTCGACTGGGAGGTGGTTTCCACCATAGTGTATACACTACACATGCGATCACACAAGCTTCCTCATCTGTTCTTGCAATCATGCAAGCTCCTTTCTTATCTCAACCAGCTCTTGGCCTTGGTCAACACCTTTTCGCTTATCCCATATGCTAGAGTTCTCTCTCTCTCCTAAAGCTCTTGTCCGCTCTGGAGCTCTCTAACTTGTACTGTCCCGATTGGGGTTCCTCATGCTTCACTCCCTAAGCTGATCGTCCACCCTTATTGCCTCTTCAAAGACTCTAGCTAACATGTCTCAATGTAGAGTGGAGTTTCTAGCCAAAGCCTTGTAGATCTCCTCGCTTCGAATTCCATTTATAAACATGGTAGACATAGCCTTCTCCTTAGGTCACTCACTGGTAGGGATCCTCTTGAAGAGGCCATGCATATGAGTGATGTAGTCTCTTACATCTTCCTTTTCCCTTTGGCTGACATTCATCGACCGGAGGATGAGATTGTCAGAGTACCCTGCCTTAAAGAATCTCTTGATAAATTGTTCTTTAAGACGGGCAAAGTTCGTGCGCTCAGCTGCATCTAGACTAGTATACCAAATTCTCCCCTTATCACCTAAACACAGCCGGAAAGCTTGAGAGTGTTGTGCAAGGTCCATGAGACTGTTTGCTTTGCAAACTTGTTCAAATTGCTCCACAAAGCTATATGGGTCATTGCTAGGTTCTTGTCTAGCTGCTTTGCTACAATAGGGATACTAGATTTTCCCTTTGCCCTTTGCGTACCCCCAATCCCGAGAGTAATGTTGTGGCTAAGGCTATTGTGCTCTGCTCAGTAGATGTATTGTCTATGAGTTGCATGGCTACAAGTTCACTCAATGATAAGTCAGCCTCGGCTGCTCGCTCTCTCTCTACATTTGGTCCTGCTTTGGTTGAACCAGCCAGGGTTAGCACACACTAGGTCTCGTACATGTCTACATCTTGTTGGCATTTCCTAGCCTTTTGCTCTTGCTTTGGCTGCACCAGCTAGGGCTGGCCTCGTACGTGTATACATCTTGTTGGTGTTTCCTAGCATTTTGCTCGTGGTTATAGGAAATTATGCTTTCTAGCGCCTTTCTAATTGCCTTTCGCTCCTCTTCTAGGTTTACTACCACTTCTTCTATTGGCTTGCCCTGAACTACCGTCCTAGTCAACAAGTCGTACTCATTGACTAACTCATGCACTAGGACTAGGAATTCCCCCAAGTCCAGTCGGCCTCGTGATCCTGACATTGCTCCCACTTCTAGCTCCACAAGGTCATTGATCAATTTGAGTAGCTCCGGTAGCATCCGATCCTCTATGTCATCGCCTTCTAGATCTTCGTGTCCTCTTAGGGTGCTACTAATGGGGCTCTCAGGTAGCCCATTATGTTTTGGGATCTTCTCCTAGTAGTGGGTTCCTTGATGTTATTATGTCTCCTAATGAGTTCCTTGTTATTGAAAGCAATTTTCAATCCTATTCACAAGTTGTGCTTTGTGCTTTCTAGTACTCAGTGTGAAAATAGGCTTCTTTTTTTCTTGTAGTGCACATTTGGTGATGAAATCAAAAAGTGAGGTGCGGATGCAAGAAATGCTCAATGCAAACTCCACTCTTCCCCTCATGTTCATAGCCTGATATGGCTCTAAGCATAGGTTCCGGACGATCTAAGGTTTTACTAAAAGTCCATGCTGCATTCTCTATTTTCCTTCAAGGTTGGTTGGTTGGTCATTGAAAGTCAAGCCAAATTCTAAATTTGGTTTGCTTAATGTCTAGCTGTTCGGGGTGAATCCTTGGTTATCATGTCTAGCCTCTAGCTTCTAAGGGCTAAACTGGGTTTCCTTGGGGATCAGACATGTGAACAGGGTGGCCACAACTGTACGGCAGGTTTGAAAACCCTCTATTTAAAATTTTGGTGAAGTGGTCCGATTCTGGGAGTCGGACAGGTTGGTATTCTAGGAATCGGACAGGCTGGTTTGAGTTTCACGCTAGGAATAGTGGTCTGATTTGAGACTTAGATAGGGCGGTGAAATTTTACTTTGGTCCGATTTCCCTAGTCGGACAGTGGAGGTCCAACTACTACGATGGGTCAAGTGGTCCAAATCTAGGACTAGGACAGGTGGTCTGATTTTGGCACTAGGTCCGATTACAGCAGTCAAATGGGGGTGGTCCGATTCTCGGAGTGGTCCCATTCTCGGAGTGATCCAATTCTGGGAGTCGGATCAGAAAAGTGGTCTGATTTTTGGAGTCAGACAGTCTGACTCTAGGAATTGGGTGGTCCTATACTGGGGGTTGGACAGGTTGGTCCGATGGCGTAGATGAAAGTCTGTGGGTTGCGCGCGAGGCTTCAAGGTCAACGCCTACTCCTTGGAATCATCCCGTGCCTTTCACATAGGTGCAAAACAATGCAAGGAACTGCCAGGCCCATTTGGAAACAATGTGGTGCTCGAATCGATCAACGCTTCAACGATCTCCCCGCAGCACACACACACACACTCTCTCTCTCTCTCTCTCCTTGGCTCTCCAGATCACTCTCTTCTCACAAGGAAGAATGTCAAATGTGATCTTTCCTGGTTCCCTGGGCCTCTTATTGCCCCATCCCAGCCTGCTGCAACCTCAGAAGTTAATATCTCACTCTCTTCCAACCAGAAATCTGAATCTATGCCCCTATTTCCCTGTTTCCAGCACCAGCAGAACCCTTCTATTTTCCTTCGTTTTCCTATCTTAATCTTAACCTAATGCAACAAAAATCAACACCAGAGATGGGGATGGATGGTCCTACTCTAATACTCAAAAAAAAATTAAAATACTTACTTGCTCCAAGGATCAAAACCTCCTAAATATCCTAACTACCTCAAGCACTAGTTCGGGCTGCAAACCCTACTTCTATGCTCGATTCAATGCATGCGACGCTCAAGGCTCGATTCCATTGGTCCCGGCAATGGAACCAAAATGGAGGGGAGCCACGGAGCTCTGCCCTGAGACCTACGGACTGCTCATTGATCAAGTGTTTCAAGCGGAGCGGCCATGGCTACCTCTCACATAGCCAACGCGCAATGCCTATCTTACGGGTGTAGTGAGCTTACCTTGATGCTCGATCGAGTTCCCTCCTCTCCCTTGCACTACAGTAGCTCCATGATCGTTGTGGCAAGCTCAAGCAATTTCAAGTCCCCCTTCGTCAAGCTCCATCCCCCATAGCCGGGCAAGAGAAGAGAAGAGAAGAGAAGAGAAGAGAAGAGAAGATGAAGAGAGAAGATGGGGAGCTTCTTCTCCACGATCCCTCACTCTCACACACACACTCCCTCACTCCCTCACTCCCTCACTCAAGTACAAGAAAGAAGGAAAGAAACAAGAGAAGAAGAAGAAGAAGAAGCTTTGGCCACACACAAGAATAGCTTCTCATTCACTTTTGAACTTTATATACATGCCCTACTTTTTGGGCCGTCATCCCCACTTTTTACATGGCCGGCCATTAGCCTTAGGCCCTTTTTTCCTATTTCCCACCGTTCTAACTTATCACATTCCCAACTAATGCATATAATTTTCACAGGAGTGAGCCCAACACTCTTGTATAAGGATTCGGGAGGGCCTTCACATTTAATGGCACGCTTTTACTCTTTTCTTTTCTCGAGGTGACACTGAGGCCTTCTAGAGAGGTCGTCATTCAGATTTTCAGGGTCTAACCTCCATCCGGGGTGCCTTTTCCTTCCTTTGTCCTGTGCCCTTTTGGTTATCTCATTCTTCCATTTTTTCTGCTCCTCTGCTCAATTTTCCAATCCTTCGTGCTGTGGTAAACACTTGCCATCTCAACACTACTTATGTTGTATATGGCCCTATAGGGGTTACCTCTTTTTTGGTATATTTAAAGTCTTGCTAGGGATTTTGTGAGGGCTTGTGGGCTCTTGTCCAAAAAGAAATTTTTATTATTTTATGTTTCTTTGGGTGGTCTTGTGGAGCTCAATTTCAAGTTTTCTATCTCAACTCAATAGAGGTCATTTTGTTGGCTTGTGTGCTTATTATTTACTTTTACAATCAACTTTTGTGTTTAGTTCAATGATATAAATGTGAATGGCTTTTGGTGAGGTCAAAACTCTTACTTATGGAGGTAAGACAATTGGCCTATGGGCTCATGGATAATTATGATTAGCTATTGCAAGAAGTTCTGATGAAGCTTGCCATATTTCTTGTGATCTGTGTATTATCCTTTGGAGCTTTCTAATCCCTGAGGATGTCTCCCCTATATGAGATGCACCTATTGTATACCAAGAATTTTATTATCATTCTAGTAAGGATATATATCATATGCTTGTGTCCTACACAATAACCCTTGAAGAATGATGAAAATGATACCCTTAAAGATAATAAAGATTGATTGTGTTCCTTTGTCTTGCCTAGTCTGAGTCGTTTTAGACATTGAATCTCGTGATATCTCATCCCTTGCTACTCATATTCAAGCGTAATTCCATTCTTGCATCTTGATTGGTTGGGTGGGTGATTAGGCAAAGTTAATGGTTGTAAGTGTGGTATTGGTACCCTTTTCCCATTATGCTACTATTTTATATGAATGACTTCTGTCTTAAAATATTAAAAGAGCGATGGAGATAAGTGACAACACAAGAGTAGCAAGAGTCCAATTACAAAATAGTATTGAGCACTCTATTTATGAAGATGAGGTACCTTTATAAAGGCATTACAACTAGTGGTTTTGGAAGGTGCTTTTAGTATCTCCAATCACACTTAAGTGGTTTTTCCTAGTTAAATGGAGTAGGTGAAAAGTGAGTTCCTATCTACACTTGTTATAGAGAGATTCTCCCTTGATTTGTGCATGAAAAGTATAGAATAGAACATAATTGTTCCTAATATCTATGGCCCATCTACAATCCCCTCTATACATATCACGTGTTTGGATTACCCCCCCCCCCCCCCATTTAACTCATGATGTAGACAACATTATGCATGACCATCTTTTGCAATAGCTCGGTTACCACATTACTTTGCAAGGGACATGTGTGTCTCAGAGATGTAAATGGTTTAGTAGACTTGCACTTTTAGATAAGACAATTTTAGCCAAGGCCTATATATATAAAGTTACAAGGTGCTTATAATTATGATTTGCGACAATTACAAAAGAGAGTCCACACTTTATGTAGTCCTTCATATGTTGAAATATCAAAAGGAGCCTTATTTCTCTCTTTTTATTAAAATTCATGGAAAGGGCTTTGTGGTAGGCCCTAACTTTAGCATACCATAGGAAAGTTCAAAAGTTTGTTATGGGGGTTGGTTTAGTGAGTCAACAAACTAAGCACCCCAACAAACTAACCACTTCTTTGTTGTTAGTAACTAACTCATGCATTTAATCATGGATTGTCTAGAGAAGGAAGGAAAGAAAACATGAGAGTTGAAGCTCTATTTGATTTATCTTTATTTTTCCAGTAATTGATATTTTCCCTTTCTAGCCAATATAATGTGTGTTGTAGATATTGTTGGATAGGAATTTTATACATAGTTATTGGTGGAGAGAGGAAGCATCACTCATCACGTTTGGTAATCCAATAGATGAAATTATGATTTCTTATGAATCGTTTGTTGTTCAACCTTCTAGCCTAGATTTCTTCTTCTTCTTCTTCTTCTTCTTCTTCAACCCAATATAGGAAGGTTCACCCAAAATCTTTTTCTATTCTACAAGATGTAGACATATTATCTTGGTTAGATCCCTTCAAAAATGTTCCAGATGATCATCAATGGTGGCAAGAAGGAGAAATGTTCAATGAGAAACGTTCAACGAGTTAAAACACAATTGGAATTCTTTCAAGATAGCTATAGTACCAAATTTTGCTCATGACAATGTAGCAAAAAGTGATATCCAAAAGATTTAATGAGTGTGAACAAAAGGAGCATGAAACAATTTCTCAATTTATTGTGCATTTGAAGAAAATTGTGATGAGATTTGATATAAAAATGATAGAGCACATGAAGTTATTGTTTTAATGGCCTAGACCAAGACATGATCTTCGTACAAGGTTAAGTTCAAGGTCTTGAGACTTCTGCATATGATATTTAGATTGCTCAAGGAATTGAAGGAAACCTTCTCAATGACGAATAAGATATTTTCAACAATAAGAAAAAAAGATAGAGCCAACCTTGATAGTCATTAATTTCCAAAATGCTCAAAGACGATTACTTGCTAAAGATACCCAAGGATAGCCAAAGTGTTTCAATTGTACTGTGTGTGGTCACATATTCAAGAATTGTTGGAAGCTACAAAGACCATGAAATGTAATAAAGAAAGTACGTACAAGATGTTCAACTTGAAGAGCTTTCATTATCAAACAACTCCTAGGTGAATGGATGCAAGAAGCAAACCATTCAAGCCTCAACACGAAGTTCTCAAAAGTGAATTGTAAGCACAATTAGTGTGAAAAGTAATGGTTTGACTGTAGAAGTATTATTGGATTCTTGAAGTTCTTTTTCTTTTATCAACTCTAATTTAGCAAGCATAATCAAAGCTTATTGATAGCATATTCAAGAAATTCATGATAATGTAACGTTGCAACGTGGACTGCAACATGATGTTTGACATGACTATGGAAGAGTCATGCAAATAGGAGGGTGCCTAATATACCATGCTGGATTGGAGCCATGGAGGATTGAAGAAAGTTAGAAGGTTGAGAGGGAGCAATGTTGGCTTTTGGACTCACTGTTGCTCACAAAGAAAGCATTTGGAAATTGGATGCAGGTCATGATACTTATCTTGGACATAATCACTTGAGAGTGACTCAATATTGTTTAGAGTGGAAGAAATCGAGTGCCATTCTAGAGGCACCAGAACCTAGAATGGAATTAGAAGATGGGAAGATGACATCTACGCATGCCAGTGATGGAATTTCACTCCACCTCACGTTGATGAGGAAGAGAAAGCTACAATAATGACAAAAGAGATATTTGAAACATGACATGAGCATTTGACACAAGGCTAAGTCAACACTAACGTTTGACACGAAGCTAAGGCAATAGTAACGTCCCAACTAGCGCAAGGCTGATTAGAAGACTGTAGGGATATCACAATCACGGTGCATTGTTTTGGGTCTCCATGGAAGAAGTTGTGCTTTGGGACTACAACATAATAAGGGCCATATAACATGTTGAAGCAAGTATAAAAAGGGGTGGAACTATTAGTTGTCAATTGTGTAATCATGCTTGTATGAAGAATGATCTATTATGGCGACAATCATGGGAGGAAAGTGAAGAGGGTTTTGAAGAGCTTTTGGAGTGCCAGCTGAAGGATGATTACATGATTACATGATTACATGCCAATCCTAATTATTTTCACCAATTGAATGACTATCACAAAGAATTTTTAATCATTTCCTACATAGGGGAAAAAAAAAGAAAGTCCCTATCAATTCTCTACTAAAGGATACACATAGGTAGGGAAAGTAACTCATAGGGAAGATGAAACATTTCCTAGTTACAAAACTAGGGAATCCCTAATTTCTCTAACTTATGTGAATTTTTAAGTAGAAAATTATATGCCAAATTTTCAACTAGGAAATTATATAGAGATTGCCTTGGGGGGATCACCTTATAGGATAGTTTAAAAACTTATTTTTTGAATTTTTGTATCATTTTATATACCCCTTTTGTGAATTTCAGAGGCAATGGTTATATCTTTTCTATAAATTTAAAATTCAAAGAGTGTAATTTCATGGCTCTTTTTATATAAATCAAATTAAAGCATGATGTTGTAATACTTTAGCCATCGAATTTTATTTATATCTAAGATGAAAAATTTCTTGCTCCAATAGAACTTGTGTGTGATAATGATTGGCTGAAAAGGAGCTTGAATATAAAGGAAAAAAAATGCCATAAATGGCACATATCGATCTACATAAAATGCTCAGATAAACATCATAATGGTCACAATAAAATGTCTAAAATACCTAGAAATGTCAAGTATGAATTAAACTCACACAAGCTAATCAAATTGCTAACATCCTCTCTTAGATCATGGGTGATTTGATATAATAGAATGATATAATGATAATGACTCATCGTAATCTATACAACAAAGACCACCAAAATAGGACCATCATAATCTAAGATTTCAAAACTTTTCAGACTTCAGTTGGTGTGTTTAGGATGCTCCCTTCTAGAACTTGTGTACCTATATATCTGTAAAGATGAGGCATACATACCCCATCTCAGCACCTACTTACGCGTCCTCTCTTGCATTGGAGAGTCATAAGTGATGATTGTATCAACTGGTATTGGAAAGCAAGAGGAGATGCCAAGTCCTTTCTGCGGTCTAAAGAAGATGATCATGTCTATTTCTTGGCCTTGGCCTTTTCTAGGATCTAAGTGGGAGTGTCTAAGAAAGACGATGGTTGAGTAGAGGAGTTAGGATCTTGCTTCATCTTCACAACATGTCAGCTGCTCCATATACACCTCTTCCTACAAGTCACTATGCAAGTATACATTCTTGACATCTAGTTGCTACAAAATCCAATCTTTGGGTGCTATCAAGGCAATCACACATGTTGCCATGCTAGCAACTGGAGTGAATGTCTCTTCATAATATATGATATATGTTTGAGCATAACCTTTTGCAACAATCACTCTAACATTACACCTGCTAACATAACTTTCTATGTTATGCTTGATTTTGTAAATCTAGATATAGCAAATAAATTTCTTGCCCTCAAGCAATGGTACCAATTTCCAAGTCTTATTGGCTTCTAATGCAACTATCTCATTCATTGCTACATCCTTATAAGCATGACCAATAGCATCCTCAAAGCAAGTGGGTTCAGCATTCTCAACCAACTTTATTATATAAGCATAATGGTGATTCTCATAACCTTCAAAACTAAATCATTTAATGGGGTATCTTACCATGCTAGACCTATGTACCATAGGATCACTTAGTAGAGCCTTTACCTTACCATGTGCTCTTTGTACACCTAGTGTCTTAACTCAAGGAATACCAAGCTCATCATCCAAGTTCTTTGAACTATATTGGAATCTCGATCAGATCCCAAATGACTAGTAGATGCATCATTACCATTCGACATGTTTTTATTCCCTTTGTCTTTACTTGTAATACGTGTAGATACACCTAAAGATGTGGGACTACTCCTTAGTCTCCCAAACCAAGGGCTAATTGTAGATGTAGTACTAGATGATGTTTCTGGTCTACTAAGACTATGATTTTTGCTTCTTCTTTTGCACATAACTATCATGAGTATCATAATCATCTAATGTATCACCACTACATTCATATCAATAGCTTATCTCATTAGAAAAGTATCCCTCCTCACTCTAAACTCACCTATGATGATTGGGTTATAATGACAATACCCCTTCTGCTCTAAAGAGTATCTAATTAAAATACATTTTTTAGCCTTTTGATCAATTTTCTTATGTAGCTCATTTGGTACATGAACATAAGCAACACAACCAAACACTTTCAGGTGTGACACATTGGTCATTTTGCTTATAAAGCATTCTTTAGGGCTTATCCCATGAATTATACATGTGGAAGCTATTCATAATATAGACATCAATATGAATAGCCTCATATCAAAAATATTTTGGCGTATTCTTTTCAACCATCAATGCTCGTGCAAATTTTGCAATATGTTTATTTTTTCTTTCTACAATCCCATTTTGTTGTGGGATATATTTACGAGTAAACGGTCTCTTTATCCCATGAGACCTCAAGAAGCCAGTAAACTCATTAGAGAGGTAATCTTCTCTTCCATTTGACCTCAAGTATTTAACTTTCAAGTATATTTCTACTTCAATAGCAGCCTTGAATGTTTTGGAGTTCTCAAATACATCACTCTTTTTTCTTCATGAAATATATCCATAGCTTTCTTGAACAATAATCAATAAACATGATAAAGTGTTTGCTGCCACCAAGAGATATATTTTGTCTAGGCCATGAAATATGTGTATTTACAACATCAAGTATATTTCTACTTATATCTTTGTCATGAGAAAAAGGTTGTCTTGCATGCTTACCAAACTGATATGCTTTATATACTTTATGAAATTTTATAACTCTAAAAACAAGCAATCCTGCAATCAGCCCTTTAAACTACATTAATTTCAACCTTTACACATTTGTATATCCAATATATATGTGCTATATTTTAATGTATGCAACCACTTTGCTTTTAGTATACATAGCAACATTCATACTAGGAATTCTAGATTCTAAAGTGAACATTGATGAACTCTATTTCCTTTTGTGATCAACTTGCACTTATCATTAGTGTCTTCTACAAAACAACCTTTTACATTACATCAAACTTGCAACTCTTCCTTTATCATTTGTCCAACCACTAAATTCTTTGTGATTGATGGCACATTTAATAAATTTGACATACTCTTTTTTTGGCCATCATGCAAGGATCAATGATTGTTTTAAATTTGTAAAATTGGATGGCCCCGTCCACACATAACCTAGATTTTGTAAATCCTTTTTCTTTCCAAACCATTGAGCATGACTTGTCATATGATTAAAGTCACCTAAACTGACAAATCATATATCATCATGTGTTCCATTTCTTGGAATAGTATTCAGCATATGCTACAAAACAAACAAATGAATATGTTGGTCTTCATTTTGTCATGAAAGAACGATGCATAGTTTTCTTGTTGTAATTTACCACTCCTATAGTTATCATCCTTCTTAGTATAACAATGGGCTAGAAAATGACATGTTTTACCATAATAATGTCAAACAATACCAAAATTGCCAAAACCTCTATTTTATCATTCACCTCTTCGTCTAGAGCTCCTCGTGTCTCTAAAGTTTTCATGGCCTCTTGAAATCTTCATTTCACCAAATTGCTCATTTAACTTGTTTTTTTGGTTATCACCAATACTACTATACCACAATCTCTCGAAGAGGATCTACCACATTTCCTTTCTAAACTTGAGTAAAATTCTTGAACCTGTTTACCACTTCTCTCATATAATTCACCCCAATTATTGTCACTAAAAATATATATTTCTATGCCTCTCTCTCATTAATAGATATACATATATATGTGTGCATGTATTTATGTGTGTATATTGGAAGTCTTAATATGCTCATACTCACCTATTTATAACCCTTGACTATGCTTTCACCTAGCATTTGTATGCACAATCTTTTAATATCGTTCTTTTAATGACTATATCCTTCATAACCCTTGACTAATTCTTCCTTGTAATTTCTTTATCAATGAATAAGCCATATGCAACTAGGTGTAATTAACTTTCCTTAATATATACACTTTGCAAGCTCCATCTTATGAATATGCGAGATGAAATGATCTATACTCGTGCATCATAGTATGGGCCTAACGTATCTCATACAAGAATCAAAACAAGTATCTATCAATTTGGAAATACATTACTTACGACCGGAACCGCAATTGGATTGATGGTGATGCCTTCATCTGAAGCTTTGTTGTTGGTTATGGGATTGCCATCCGCACATGACATTCTTCGCTTGGGGGCCATCGTCTGTAAGTAAACTCAAGAGATTAAGAAGGCAGAATAGATTCGAGATGGGAGAGTGTAAGAGAAGATGGTTAAGCTGAGGATTGAGGTAGAGGGAATTGAGCTAACTCTCTTCCTTGCAGCCTCTCAAGGTGACTCTTCTCTCTCTCTCTCTTTCTCTCTCTCTCTCTCTCTCTCTCTCTCTCTCTATATATATATATATATATATATATCTCCCTCAAAATCTCTTGGAGAGGTATCCTTGTCTCTACCTCTCTCTTCCAGCCTCTCGCGGTCTCCTTATGCTCCTTGTACCTCCCCATGCCTCATATTTATAGTGGATTAGAGAAGAGGGCTTGTGGTTGAGAAGTGGAGCTCTTTGTGGAGGGGGATCTTGGAAAGGTCAGTGATTTGATGCTCAGATAATAAATTTGATGGTTCCATTGGCTCCGAAAGGGGGGTAAAACCCTAAGACACTTGGTTAGAAAGCTCTTAGTTCACTCCTTCTTCTTTTCTTTGTTCGAAGTGTTGTTTTCTGTTTGTAGACTGTGATCGCGGCGTGCACAATCTCACAAATCCCTCTCTTTATTTTTTACATGTTTGATTCAATGTATTGAACCGATGTTCTCCCAACATACTCTCTCTTCTTCACACCCTTTTCTTTATGACAGTCACATGTCTTGATTTATGACCTTTGTCTCTCTTTGTGCCGTTTGCTCAAATCATAGTAATTAACAAGGCCTGTGCAATTAGCATTGCCACACCACCTATACCAATTAATAGAGAAAAAAGGCCAAGCAAAACCTGCTACTCCTTGATAAAGATTGAGGGTCCCACACAATCATAACACCTAAGGGCTTTAACCCCTAGCCCTACCCCAATTTACAAAGTCAAGGCACCTCAAGGGTAGGACATCTCAAGAACATTGGTAGACATGTCACCCTTAGCTTTGTATCGCACCTCCCCGAGCATCAATGGGGTCCTCGAGTGTGAGACAATCTTCCAAGCTTTCTTGGGGTTCCTCAACTCATCTCCTAGTTGCATCCGCACATACACAAAAGTGAAGGAATGTAAATGATGTATGTAAGTGAGAGAAGGCCTCTCTAAGCAAATGTAGAAGGAGACTGCCCAAAAAAGGCTATGTATAAAAATTGGAAAGTGAATGGATAAGCTCATTCTTATGGTGTGCAATCTTGTGAGCTCCTTTCTTACTTCTTACTTGAGAGAGAGCTGGAGAGAGAGAGAGAGAGAGAAAGAGAGAGAGAGAGGTAGAGAAGCTCTTGCTTCACCCTCCTCTTTCTCCTCCTCCTCCTCTTCTCATTTTTATTATTTATGGAGCTTGCATGGCGATCGAGGGAGAGGAGGTGGAACATCTCTATCTTGTAGTCTTGCACCATGCTTGCTTCATATCCTGCATCTGGAAGCCCGAAACTTCTTTGCAGGCAGACTCGATACTCAGCATTTCGCAATGTATACCCAGTCATAACTGAAGAGATCAACAGCTTTTCAAGTTCCCCATGTGTAGTCTCAATGGTTACCTGGAATCTATCAGAAGGAAGCAAGCCTAGCATGCCTGAGATGGTCCTCTTCATGGCATCTTTACTATCACTGAATACATCTTCACTTACTCGTGAGGCATCCAAGGGCTCTATTTCTTGAGTCAAATTCCAAAGCACAAAAAGCTCTTCCTCTGATGGATGCCGTTGCCTGGCTCCGCATAATCATTGGCAGTAGCCTCACCATCTGCGCCCTAAAGAAATCCATCCATAGCTTTTCATCGTCCAATGCCAGCAATCTTCCAGTGAAACAATGACGAACCTTTCGCTGAGCATAGAAGCAGTGCTACATCAGAGCGTCTGCCAGCAGTAAATGACAACCTCTTTGGGAGAGTGTCCCAGAGTCGCTGCTTGTGTCTCCTACTGCGCAGGGGACTGGATGCACAGAGGGCACTGCACACAAGGTGCCCTTTCAGCTCAAAGTAGGCAGCGCCACCGGCCGACAGGGCCTTGGCCAGCATAGTGAATCAGACAAGAATTAGGTGGCTTGACAGGGACTTGGCGAGCATGGTAAAGTCAGACGAGCATTGATGGCAACCGATCACATCCACGCAACCAATGTCGATGCGTCGACTCATTTCAATTCTGCGATGCCAAGACACACGTGTGCTAAGAGGGTTCTCGCACTCTAATTCAAGGTGCAACCAGGTCTACGTTGGCGTGGTGGAGGGGGGGGCTCGTCGAGGTGGGCATCGTCCTCCTCCTCGTGGCTGTGACGATGCTGGGAGGTGTCGCCGTCTGGGGCCATGGCGAGAGGACAGGGCAGGGGTCAGAGACAGAGGAGGGCGAGAAGGAGAGGAAAGAGGATGGATGATGGATAGAGAGAGAGAGGAAGAAACACTACTCCTTCACCGTAGGATGCTCCAGGCATGAGAGAGAAGAGAGAGGAAACCTCGCTCTGATACCATGTTGAACATTGCACGAGGGAGACAAGGAACGGAGGAAGAGAGAGGAGAAGAGAGAGACGAGACATCGGAAGTGGAACCCCAAAAGTGTGTCAACTGAGCATACATGATAGGAATATATAGAGGGAACCAAGGGCGCTATATATAGACAAACTATATATAGCTAACAATATCTTCAATGGTTTTCTTCTAAATGAAATTGGCAAAGAACTTACAGCCTGGATAAAATAAAGAAAAGGAAGAAGAGGAAGAAGAGGAAGCTCCACTTGAAATTAGAAAATTTGTCGTCCATCAAGAATGGCATTTTTAGCTTAAACGTTGTGAAGAATATTGGAGATTAGTCTTCGAGCAAGAAGATGCAACCTCCCTCTTGTCATAGTCAAACAAGTTCCACTCCACCTAATACTAGCCATGTTGTAATAAATTGATGGAAGCTATGTTGGCTTTCTTGCATGCCTAGAAAACTGTGAACTCCTAATCCTTCTCCGTTGGATTCACCCTTTTGATGCAATTACCTTTTACTTTTAATACAACCAACACACATTTCATTTAAAGAAAAAATAATAATAAAAGGAAAAAGGGTAGCATACATTGGTGTTGTATGGGAAATTCCCAACAAATGAGAATTCCATGCTAATAGCAACACTAGAGAGAGAGAGAGAGAGAGAGAGAGAGAGAGAGAAGGGGAGTCATACTAGCTATGGCAAAGAACTGGAAAGGAAATGGCTTTAGCAGAGTGGGAGGAGGAGCAACAAGGGTGGGAAATAAGGCCGTCGTAATGTTGGAGGTGGAAATAAAACTGGGCAATAGGGGTGATGGCAACCCGTGCATTGCATGGGACAGAGAAGGCTAGTAGCAGCTAATCAGGACCACCTCTCATGCCCTCATGTTCTTTCAGGGATGGCCTCCTCCTCCTTCTCCTCCCTCCCTCCTCCTCCTCACTTGCCCACTTGCCTCTCTCTTCTCAGTGCCTCTCCCACCATCTCTCCGCCATCACCTCCCTTCCCCTCTCTCCCTTTGGCCTCACCTTTGCTTCTAGTTCCCTCAATCACTTAGTCAATCTCTTCTCCTATCTAGTTTTTTTTTTCCATCATCGCCCTGTAGTTTTTTTTATGAAGCTCTAATGGAAATTCAGAAGAACTATGCTCATTCTATATCTTTCCTTCGCAAAACTTCATTTTGTGGAAACACATGTAGATCTATATTCACAGCATGCAAATTTTGGAACTACGTTATGTTGCATTAGATGTTTACCAACTATGACTATTTCGCTCTTTACTCTCTGAGTGCTTTTAGGCATAGCAACATTTGATTCATAAAATGTTTGTTTTCTAGAAGTATATGCAAAATTATGTATGGACATAATGCTACACGAGAGAAATGATTTCATGCATTGCAACATTTCACTCATAAAATGCTTGTTTTTTGGAAATCTATGCAAAGTTCTTTTGTGGACACAATGTTGCACCAGATGTTTCCCAACACTCGTAGTCTCACTCTTTACTCTCTAAATGAAATCATACATTGCAACATTTCATTCAAGTTCTTGTTTTGTGGAACTAAATGCTTCTCTGTGAAGATTTCTATTTACAACATAGATTTATTCAGAGACTCTACATGGCATGAGATCTCCTCTAGCAATCACAATTTCATTCTTTTGTCTCTTTACACCTTCAAACTAATACATGATTGCATGAATTTTACCATGGCATGAGTTCATGGCTCAGAGCCTTAGACACAGGATCACATTAATTTTTATTATGTTAACCAATTTGTTTAACTCAAGATAGCCCTTGTCCATTGCAGAGATCGAGCTGCAGAGTGAGTTTTTCTCATATCCTTCCTCTTTGTTTTTCTCATATGGAGAGTTCCAAAGCACTTACTCACTTTACTTTGCCCATCCATGCCATTTCCTTTAGTTCCATAGGCTCTTTCCCCAACAATGAGTTTTTGGCATTAGAAAATCCACACACTATACCATGCTGCACCCTAGGAGGAATGAAACTTCTTGGCATCCAAAGGGAGATGTCTTGGTAGTTCTTGGCACAAAAAATGGCATGGATGTGACTATGTATGATCGGAATACAGTGAAAAGGTCTTTAGAGGTGGGCATTCAGCTTCAGTTGGCTGATTAGCCTGGTCACCAAATGGCAAATACCTTTCAACTACATGAGGTGACAATCAGGTCATCATATGGGATGTGGATAACATGCAAGACATATACTACCAGAAGTTTGAATCTCAAATCTGCAGCTTAGTGTGGAGACTGAAAGGAAATGCTTTAGCCATTGGTGACTTGAATGGAAAATTTGGTATTTGGAAACTTGTTGTTCCATCTCACATGACCCTACATGGTAGTGATGCTAGTTTGCCTTTAGTTATTGATAGAGAAGTGATGCTACACTTCAGTGATGATGGGGAGGATGGAGAGCAGCTTCATAGTGAGGAAGAAGGTGGATCTTCACCTGATAGAAGACCCAATTCTCCTTCACATTCTGATTTAAGAAAGAAGGAAATGAACAAAGGTCATGACAGGCTCCAGCAATCATTCTCTATTAAAGCTGAGGCTCTGCTCTAGAATAAAAACATAAGCTTCTCATCTGGAGTCACTATAGGTGGACACCTAGTGCATGCATTACAAACTCCTTTTCAGCCTTGCTCTACTATGCCTAGTTCATGCAAGCCCCATTTTCTTTTTTACAATCTCATAGGCAGCATCACCAATTGTTAGAATGAAGAGCTGTCACACATAGAGGTGCTTTCTCCCTTGCAATGTTCTCATAATCAGATGCGTGATGATCATTGATCACAATAGTCAAACCAGGCTCTATTGCACCATTGATTTTGCTTGGTGATTTGTAGGTGGAGTTTCATGATGCAGGGAAAGGGGTTCCTATGTCCTCAATGATAGACTATTTTGGCTTCAAAGTGGCTGCTATGAATGATAGTGGCTGCATTTTTGCATCTCATAGGAATGGGGAAAAGAATCCAAGTACCATACTTTATCTGCCTTTAAGTAGCTGGGCAAACAATAGTGAGGTCCGCCCATTACATTTCAATTAACTTTTTGTGCAGTATGTCTACTGTGCTTCTCATAAATGAATGATGGAATGATAAGTTTTCTTGGTAATGATTCAGTGATCAATGCGGCTTGCAACAAAGGAGGAGGCAAGGCATTGTTAGATATGATCAATGCCCCACCCTCATTAGGTGCTACCAATGATCCATGGTGCTCAAAGCTGTAAGGCCCCCATTATGAGGAGAAGCCAAATGTGAGCCCAGGCATTGGTTGAGTCCTGACTTGTATATCAGTAGAGGTCTATGTGACCGGATGGCAAAAAGGGGACTGTTGTGGGTCTAATCTGTGGGTTAGACAGAGTGGTTAAGCTGGTAGCAACTCAAGGCGCATTGCATCGAGTTGTGGTGTAAGGGAGTTAAAAGGGGCCCCTATTGTGGGGTGTGGGGGCCACGGAAGCAGCCCTTGGCTGGGGGGTCCCAGGGGGCCAGCGGCCCCCTTGGCGGGGGTCCAGGGGCAGCGCCCCCGGCCCGATGGTAAAGGGAATATTCCCTGGCCGACTAGTGGAGGCTCATATGGTAGGTCAAGAGGCCGGCCTAACGACCTTCGCGGGCTATAAAAGCTAAACCCCTTCATAGCCATCTCTCACTCATCTTTCACCCAGTCAGAGTTGTTGTTCCAGCTAGCCTTAAGCTCTTCACCTATCTTCTGTCTAGATTGCCATCTAAGCTTCACACAGTGGAAGCGCACGGGTGGACAGAGCCATCTTTGAATCAGTTGTTTGGAGTTAAAGAATTTACTGATTCTTCTCTTATCTGTTGTATACTCTCTATCTCTTTCTCAGATTCTGTTCACTGCGCCGTGTAATATTTTACAGGCATTAGCTCTTGGATGTGGATGGGTAGCTGTCTCAACTAGTCTCAACCACCTCCGACTATTTTTTGAAGGTGGTTTGTAGGTGGTGCCTCATTTTCAAAGTCTGAAGTATGAATATGATCTTGAATAAAGCTACTTGTGACTTGGCTTGATTGTTATTCACTATTGTCATTTGTATGTTGCAGAATTCCTTGCTGTCTTTGGTAGGACCAGTGGTCACCATGGCAGGTGAGAAGGAGCTTCTCCCTATTGTTCTACATGCAAGCTCTCCCTTGTCTTGTGACTAGTAGGTAGATGCACCTTATGGCACGCATAGTCGTAATATTGCAAATAATTGTTGTCTTGGTTTGTGATCAAATTGCATGATTCTTTTTCTCTGATTGTGTATTCATTTCATGTGATGCAATTCACAATATTCAATGTGGCAGAACAACGAAGAAAAGTGTTGGAAGGGCCATTGCCCTTGAGTCCTTGCTCTCACCTTACTTGGCTGGGTTTTAGTGATATTGGTTTTTTTAGCTCATATGATTCCAAGGTGCTGATTATTGGATCCATTCCAAAACTGATCGTTTCTAGATTTTAAACATGAGCTCTTTTAGGCAATGAGAAAGTTGTCTAGTAGATTGGATAATGAGAAAGCATATATATGTGCATAGAGACACTATTGAGCCTCTTTCTATTCCTTGTGCAAGTCTTTCTTGATACTTATTTGTGCTATCTTATAGGGCTTTGATGAAATGTTCAATATTCTTCAAGAAAAGCTGGAAAAGTACCTGAATTGGTGGGAGGAATATTATTGAACTAATTGCTTCACATCTCTAGTTGAACCTTCCAGTATTAAAAAGGTGTGCAACTGAATTGCAAGCTTCTTATCACTTGGTTTCACATTTTTAAAGCTATAATTAAACTTCGTGCATGGTTATGCTTTCTTATGCCAATATGTACTGGTACATTGTTTGGTCAGGCACTTTGCTAGAATTTACAAGCTTTTCTTTTCTCAATAGAATTCTTCTTTGCTTAAGAGCACACATAAGAATACCATCCTTTTCATGTAGGTAGTCGATATCCATCAACACAACTAGAGTTATAAGAGGCTCCAAAAATTGAATATTTTCAACAAGCACATCTAGCTTTAGAGAGTCACATAGTCCAAAGTAGTGGTCATGGTATACACAATGATTTCAAGACAAGAATTGTTGAAACCCTAGTAAAACCTTGGTAGGCCGTTAAACTTCATAGTCTTCTTGAGGACAACCAAGATTCCATTGAACTGATGCTCCCCTCGTTTCCTTGTAGCATTGGCCTCCTTAGCAAGGTGTGTTCTAATGTATTATAGGGAATACCCAAAAAGAAGGATAGGAGGGGAGACACACTAGCTGCTCTTTTGCATAATAGCATTCCCCTATTCCCCTACATGAAGATCCACCTTTACCAGAATGCATGTTGCACCCCCACCCTCCTCTGTGTTCTTGAAAGCATGCAAGAAATATCCTTATTTTTCCCACAATGGATGTAAGTATATATTAAATACTTATTTTTCTCCTCTTTCTTTTTCTCCAAGTCAAGTATCATTCACCAATCAAGCATATTTCAATGAAGGTTAAGATTTTCCCCATCCTTGACCATGTTATCATTCACCTTGCTTATGGCCACACAACTTACATCCATTGGATCATGTATGGAGGTGTTCTCAAGAAATCCATGCAGCACCTTTCTCATATATATTGATCAATAATCATTCCTTCTATCCTTCAAAATATGTAAAGGTACTAAAAAACAATGCTAACAGCATGTACTCATTAGTCTAACAATGCCACCCATTTTACCCTAAAAAAAATTGGGCCCTTCATGCATGAACTCTTATTCATATAACTTAGATCATCGATATAATCAATATCACTAGCCAAATCGAAATATATGGATAGTGTCGCTAGCTTTGACTACTCAAAACATCTAACTCATGTCCTTTTTCCTAGGTTTTTCATAAGTGGATACAAACATCACGACATCCACCCTCTTCAAACCTACATATCCCTTTTATGTGTCACACTATGTAGCCACCTGTTAACTCCAAGCTGACAAGGCAGAAGAATGAATGAAAAAGCAGAAAGAAGATGGAAAAGGAGCAGAGACACGCATGCGGCCTCTAAACCTAAGCCAGGGCCAAAAGCGTAGTTTTAAATAAAAGGCGCCTCAAAAACTCCAAAAACTCTTGTAAAAGAGCGCCAAACTCCCTCCTGTGCCACTTGTAAAAGAATAGTGCAGTATAGGCTTAAGGCATCAATGAAGCAAAAAGAGGGAATTAGAAAAAGGGACCTTGCCACAATGGCCGGTCATGTAAAAAGGGATGGGCGTCCATGAGGTTTCAGGATTTGTATATATAAAGTTCAAATATTGAAATTGTCATCATGGTGCATTCCTTGCGTCGTGTTCGGCCCGTCTGAATGACCTTTGTTAGGCCAAGTACCAGACTCGGCCCTCGGACCCGCCCATTTGGACCTTGACCCGAAAACCCTAATCAGCCCTCGGCCCAACATTTGATTTGGCCCGTCCGAGTTATGCCACTCCGCCCTTTGACCAAACCGACACTCGGCCCGAAGTCCACTTGGTCTAGGACACGATTGGGCCCTCAGCCCAACATTTGACTCGACCCGTTCGAGTTACGCCACTCGGACCTCGGTCTGTGAAAAACTTTTTGCACTCGAACAAGTTTAATTCGGCCAATCCGAGTCACTCGTTTGGCCCCTGCAATTTGGACTAGTTGGGCCGAGTATATGTCTACCCCAATTTCTCAGAAATTTGGCCTGACCCAACTGGAGCTCAGTAGCAGTGCAACCTGTCGTAAGCCCTCTTGACGTTAGAACCTGATTCTCACACACAGAGTGGACAAAATCATAAGGCATAGCTGCTTAACAGTTTGAGTGGGCTATCGTGATACCTAGAAACCTAGTGACCTAGAGGAAGCCCGTTGAGCCATAAAACCCTGATTGAGCCCAAAAACGGCAAGGCAACGTAACCAAAAGGCCCTAAATCCTGTCTAGACGGCTAGAGAATTTATCAACAAATCCTATTAGGCCCAAAATTAAGCAAGGGTGCGTAAGACTCTTAGAGTCTGTTTGCCGCACTCACCTTGAATTTCCGCACTTGAAGTGCACTTAAGAAAAACTAAAAGACTGATTGAACACAAGTGCACCAAAAAGAATACACACACTAAGTGGAGATAACTTGGGGACTGTAGTTAATAAGTCAAGGGACTTACTCAGATAAGCCACTCAAAGGACCCACGAATAGGAGAGAACCCACAAACAGAGACAAATCATCAACATGCCAAGGAGGACCAAGAAAGTGGCGCAAGCGAAGGGGATTTGACAAAGCCACTCAACATGATCGATAGCTTGGCGAAGCATGAGAACTGGACTATGGCAGAGGAAATCCCAGAGTGCAGGTCTAATGAGGAACTCGACTTAGGTGTCTTCCCAGAAGCCATTCGGCAACTAGTCAGCAGCTATGATGTGCACGCCCGGTATGAGCACTGCGGTTGGACAACAGATGCTATCATCGCTGACTTAGAAGAAGAGAGAAAGCTAGCCCATAAGGCATTGCACGGCATAGCCGCATACAATAGAGATCAGTAGGCCAGGAGTCAAAGGCAAAGCACAGAGTTGCGTGAGGTGCAGCGAGTGATAAACTTAGCCAGCAAAAACTGAACGGATCAGGAGAGAGCCCTAGAAGAAGACTTAACACTGAGCAAACTTCTTATGAAGCGATTGTTAGACAACACCGTAGCAGAGAAAAGTGCTGCAACATTGGCAACCTTACTAGTGGCAATGTTAGGAGCAACCCAAGGCTCTAAGAGCCAGTCTAAAATCCCAATAGTCGCAAAGTAGCTCGACAAGTACCAACCCCATGAGGACCTATATAGCTTTGTAGAGCAGTTCGAGCAAGTCTACAAAGCCAATGGCCTCAGCGACCTGACTCAGCATTCCCAAGTGTTCGGGCTCCACTTAGGTGACAAGGGCATACAAGCTTAGACACCGTAGAGCGGGAAAACTTCAATAACGTCAAGAATCTCTTCATTAAGAGATTTGCCGAGCCTAGATACTTCGACAATCTGCTAGTACGACTGATGAATGTCAAGTAGAAAGAGAAGGAGGACATTCGCGATTATGTAACCCATATAAGGAGCCTCTTCAAGAGAATCCCTATAGGTGAACGACTGACTGAAAGAGTAGTTTCAGCTGTATTCATCAGCGGAATTCAAAACGAGGAGTTGTATAAGACTTTGGCAACCAACTCAAGCTTGCAATGAGACACACTAGCTAGGGTTTTTGAGGAAGCCATAAGAGTTGATGATCAACTAAAAGAGAGGAGCTCCAACTCAGAAGAAGTCATCTCGCAAAGTTTAGAAAGAATAGTAGCCTTTGGTGAGCGACCAACCCCATCATCCCAAGATAAGGGGAAAGCCACTGAGACGAACCAAGACCTAGCTGATATCAAGATGGAGATAGTCAAGCTGCAAGACCTGTGGAGATGACCAACACGGCCACACGTCCAGTGTGTGTACTATGGCAGAAACCATTTTTCGGCTGAGTGTCAAGACCCTTGGTCGAGACCTTGCACTAACTGCGACAGGTTCAGTCACAACATTATGCATTGTAGATTGCCTAGGAGACTTCCGTACTCCCAACCATATGGTCAGCCTTGCCTAGCAAATAGATCACAGTCACCTTTCAAAAGGGGAGTCCCATTGGCCCTTCATGTGCCTAACGATATTAAGCCAACTGTCCCCAGGATGGACATAAACCCTACAGGTATACCTAGGCCTCCCAGTCCCTATGTGACCCATCCACCGAGTGATGCTCCAATCCACTACATGGAAGATCCAAATGAGGAAGAGACTTACTTATACCCTTATATCTCTCATGACAATGAGGGCAACGCAGTCCTTATGGACTATTGACCAGTACCAGTGATGGCATTAGGGAAAGCACGAGGTAGAGGCCTAGGATGGCAAACACATGATCCAATCATTTGTTGGACTTATGGTCACCCAGGTCATGTCTCATCACGTCGCCCTGAGAGGGAGCAGCAGAATAGAGATAAAGCTGACCTAAGGTGTATTGAGTACGGAATCACCCATCTCTTTGTCGACTGCCCAAAGGGAAAACCTTCTACAAGTTTGACCAACGTACCATCTATTCCATTGGGACTTTTTGGTGTCGAGAACCTTGATGGGGAGGCCACACCCATCCCATTGCAGGTCATGACCCGTGCTCGGATAAAGCAGGCCGACATATCACTACTGGGACCTAGCAATCTCAATGCAGCATTGATAGGGAAGAAGAGCCACAGGCAAAGAAAGAGGAGGCCAGAGGCTAAGATCACAATGAAAGCTGAGAGTGCTACAACTCTGCATGTTGGAAAGAAAGTCACGAACATAGAGACAGAGACTTCAGCCCCCAAGACGACCGAAAAGGGAAGTGCCAAGGTAGGGGAGTACCCGTATCGGGAGCGCCAACTCAAGGCCATAGAGAAGTTGAAGGACTGGGTAAAAGAGGCCGGAGAGCACTTAAGGGATGCTGAGCCCATCTTGGAGGACGAGACTGGGGATCTCACTAGCATGAACATGATAGTCTCACCCCCGCAACCAAAGTCAAGAGATTAAATCGTACCATAGTCGGTACCCCTAAGACCAATCCTTGATGTTGTAGGCCCACAAATCAGTCACGACCGTTGGCCAGGACAATCCGGTGTAGGAGAGAAATGGGCAATCGACAACCTCCTTACCACTCTAGTGACCACCCTAGTGACGTTAAGCCTAGGAGACCTACTTAAGAAACATCCCACCCTATGGCAAGACCTCAAGTAGTGGGTCGAGCAATCACAAGAACAAGCTGTGGATCTACATGATCAAGATGCAGAAACACAAATACCGAGTCTAATGCTACACTTTGTGCCAAAATCCTTGCACATTAATGCTTTCTAGAAAGGCACCAAGATGCATGTAGTGTTACCAGTTCTAGCCTTAGGGGACGCAACGAGAAAGGGGATCATAGACACGGGAGCTAGGGTTAGTGTGCTAAGCCACGTAGTACTACAGACCTGGGGAAACCCACCTATTGAGACCGCTCGGTTTAATGTCACATTAGCAAACGACATGAGGGTAAAGCCATTCGAGGTACTTAAAAACTGGCCAGTGAAAATCATGTGCACCATATTTAAAGACATGCTTTGCAAGGAGTTGGAAGTACTTGTCAATGACCTCTGTATTCACTCGACCTGGATGGAACACTTGAATAAACTCCAAGCAGTCTTTGACTTGTGTGGCCTATATCATCTTTCCTTGAACCCCTTGAAATGCTATTTTTGGGTGAAGCATGGATGCATCCTCAGCCACGTAGTGTCGAAGAATGGCATTGCCATTGACTTCTCGAAAGTCAGGGTTACTGTCGACCTTCCACCCCCAACCAACTACAAGGGAGTTCAATGCTTCTTGGACCATATGGGATACTATCGATGGTTTGTGTTGAATTATGCATTGATAGCTAAACCTTTATACAAGCTGTTGATTGTATTTGAATGGACTGAAGCATGCCAATGAGAATAGAAGAGTTGAAGAAGGCTCTAACCACATCAACAATTCTACCAGCCCCGGATTGGACCATAACCTTCCATGTGCATATCGATGCTTCTAAATTTGTTGTGGGGATAGTGTTGTGCCAACCTAGCGAGCACAACCTAGATTATCTACTGAGCTTTGCTAGTAGACAACTCACAGATATGAAAATGAATTACTCGATGACAGAAAGAAAGGTCTTGGCCATGGTGTTTGCTATAAAGAAGTTTCCGCATTATCTATTGGCTACACCCTTTACCTTCTTTGGAGACCATCAAGCCTTGCTATACCTAGTGAACAAACCTTGCGCTACAGGATGCATAGCTCGATGGCTCCTTTTGCTTTTGGAGTTTGACTTCTCCGTGGTTGTACGGAATAGAAAATAGCACTACATGACTGATCATATGTCACGCATCCCCACAGGAGAATCCGCTGAAGAAGGCATTATCGATGAGTTGCCAAACGCCCACCTCTTTAACCTCTCTACGGGAGGGATTTATTCAAGGCCGATCTAACGCCATATTGGGCAGATGACATAGTCCAAGTGCTTGAGCATGGACTGCCTAAACGACCAATAGAGAAGGCAAGACTGAGGCGACTTATTCTCAAAATCCAACCCTACTAGTTGATAGTAGGCCAGCTATATCACTTAAGACGCGATGGAACAGTCCGCATGGCCACCGATAGAAACTATTAGCAGCCAAATCCAAGGAGAAGGGTAGTGCTCGACCACCACCCACCACCTCTCAAGAACCACTGCTCGTGGTAGCAAAAGCTAAGGCTCAACAGCCTAGTTTCCAATGGAGGCCTAAATAGCCACAACCGTCACCTAGGAGTCGTCACACACAACCACATAAGACCCAAAGCTCTAAACCTAGGACACCAAGGTGTAGTTACAGAAATCGGTGCATGACCAGGCGAAGGTGGGTCCCTAAAGCTCTGCTGCACACGCAAGGCTACTATGAGGGGAATTCTTGGTTATGGATCCCTAAATCCCACACGGCCAAGAACACCTCTCGTATGCTACCCCCAATCCTGATCACCCCCAGCCCCATAAAACTTCATAACCATAAACCGTAGTGCTCTCCAGGCCCACATCCATGAAGCTCATCCACACATGCCTGAGAGAGTCGAATAAGCCTACCGACCCAAACGGCAGACATCGTCACATGACCCATCACCCACTAGATCCCATCCGACTACAATGATCCACTCTAAAGGCAGCAGTCCATCAGAAGTAGCTGCTGCTTCCCTAGCCCTAAGCTAGGAAGAAGCCCAACCGCAACCTAAACCACAACCTAAGGCACACCCGCAACCACAACTATCCACTTAGGGCCCGTTAAGGGCAGGACATACCTAGGGAGGTCCACTTGCCTATGGTTAGACATGTCACCCTAAGCTACTCGCACTGCACCTCTTGCACAAATGGGGCCCCCAAGCGTGGGATATCACCCACGCTACCCTATGGTTAGACCCAACTCCCCATTCCTCTAGCATGGGCACAATGCACTACACAATAAGATAGCCACTCCCCCTTAGGTAGTGCACCAAAACCTTTCCTTTCAAGCATCACAAAGGTGACCAACCACTGACTTCGGAGGCCCCCGTCAACCACTTGCTATCTGTTTGACTTCTCCAACAAACCTTATTACCACGCTTCCACGAGCACCCGAGTTTACACATCACCCTGCCCTTACACGATTGCTTCGTCAAGTGCCTCTTAAATATCAACAGTCAACAAGAGTGCCATGGGACTAGCACCCATCTCGGAGGGGGGTAATTTTAACCCCAAGCAGAGAAGGTGGAAGAATGAATAAAAAAGTGGAAAGAAGATGGAAAAGGAGCAAAGACACGAAGGCGGTCTCTAAAGCTAAATGGGGGCCAAAAGTGTAGTTTTAAATAAAAGGCGCCTCAAAAACTCCAAAAACTCTTGTAAAAGAATAGTCGGATATAGGCTTAAGACATGAAGAAAAAGAGGTAATTAGAAAAAGGGATCTTACCACAATGGCCGGTCATGTAAAAAGGGATGGGCATCCATGGGGTTTTAGGTTTGTATATATAAAGTTCAAAAAGTGAATGGAAGCTCATTCCTTAGTGTGTGGGTAACAAGAGCTCTCCTCTTCTTCTCTTCTTCTCCTCTTCTTGCTTGTGTGTGCTCTTGAGAGAGGAAGTGTGAGAGTGTGAGGGAGTGAGTGAGTGGGAGTGAGGGATCAAGAGAGTGAAGCTCTTCACCATCTCTTCTCAGAGGCTTGAGGATGCTTGAGCTAGCATCTAGGATCGTGGAGCTACCAGTGTGTGCGAAAGAGAAGGAAACTCATATCGACATCAAGGTAAGCTCACTACATTCATAGGATCGATGGCACGTCGGCTATGTGAGAGGTAGCCATTAGAGTTTGCTTGGAACGCTTGAAGCAATAAGCGGTCCATGGGTCTTGGCGGTAGAGCAAAAGCTCCCACACCACCTAGATTAGACACTAGTATGATCATGATCTCTTTTTTTTAAAATAAGTAACCTCCCATTAGGATCAAATAGCCGAGTCACCAACATGTTATGGCATGTGTAACAATTCCAATCTCTAATTCCACCTAGATCATAAGGCATTGATAGTGCATGATATCCCTCATTCATTTAGCCTTTCATGACTAAACCCATGAACTCATTAGATAGTTTGAGATCAAAGGGTAAACCAAAATACTAGTGTAACATCCTATATCCTTGATTTTATGCATGGTTGGAGCATCCATCTATGTATCAGTGCATTCATCCAAAGCACATATTTCTTTCACACCTTCATTTCTTGTAGCATCATCCATCTCAAGCACATTAACATCAACATGCTTCATCATCACATCCTCATGAGGAACGTTACCAATCTACATTATTATCCATAGCATTTGTAATAGTCTCCTCTAGTATTACATTTGTCAATGCATCTCTATCTTGAGCATAAATCTGCTAGCAAAAACATAGCAGAATCCTAAATCAAAACCTCCACATAATCACAACCCTCCAACACTATGTCTGATTCTATAATTATAGGCAACATGTCCATAACTATAGCATCAACCTTCATGTTAGATAGTACAAAAGCATCCTTAGACAAAATATCTATATCATCAGTAATCTTTGGCTTTGTATTGGCATCTCTATCATCCTCTATCACTTCAACTTCTAGTGATGGAACCTCAAATAGTTCAATAGATAAATTAGGATCTTACATACAAATATTAGGTTTTTGGGCACCCTTACATTCCTTCCAATATTTAAGAGCATGATTGTAGTCATCCCAAGTTATGCCATACATTCGTCACATGTCCTACACTTGTTCCTTTCACCCTCTTTCATCAATGCATTCAAAACATTCAATCCTATAATCCTCTAGGATATCAAAATATTATATCCTTTCCGCAGAAACTTTGAGATGGTTACATATGTCCTATCCATCAAATAGATTGGCTTTCTCCACAATTAGCTGAATTGGTTCCATTTCTGAATTCTTCATCTACTTAGGTTTTTGTTTAGTAATTTCCTATTCTCGCATATCTATGACTAGATATAGTAACTGCATTTATACTACCTCTATAAATATTTGAACTACTCATACCATACAATCCATATCCAAATCTTTATGCATAACTACATGTATACACTTTTCCATTAATTCACTCCCTACCACATTCTTCTTAAAGTCCTAGTCAAGTTCATGATTCATATCGTCCCCATTTTGAAACCTTGTCACGACGTCTCATATTGGATTCAACATTGATATTGAAAGGATGTGTACTGACCAGTAAGAGATTCAAGGAAGAGAAGGAAGAGTGGTAGAATCAGATGAACAAGGAGAGACATTTTGAATATTATTCATTATATTATGAAAAACCCGGATTACAATCCTTGTCAAGAGATTTGCATCCAAATCACAAATTCATATGATACCTTGATGGTAATTAATCTTCTTGTTGAAAATATCAAGTATCTTTTGTAGATCATTTGGTACATGAGTATATGCAATACAACCAAACACTTTCAGGTGTGACACATTGGACTTTTTGCTTATAAAGAAATCTTTAGGGATTATCCCATGAATTATAGTTGTGGAAGCTATTCATAATATAGACATCAATATGAATATCTCCATATCAAAATATTTTTTTCAACCATCAATGCTCCTGCAACTTTTGCAATATGTTTATTTTTTCTTTCCTCAATCTCATTTTGATGTGTGATATATTTATGAGTAAACCGTCTCTTTATCCCCTGATTCCTCAGGAAGCCACTGAACTCATTAAAAAGGTTATCTTCTCTTCCATCTAACCTCAAGTACTTAACTTTCAAAACTTGAGTAAAATGATTGAACCTATTTACCACTTCTCTCAAATAATTCACCCCACATATTGATCCCTTCGATGATCATGAGAGAGATCAACTCATTAAAATCTCAAAATGGCTTTCATATATATATAGAAATAGCAAATGATTTCTAAGCCTTGTTAACATTAAGGCCATCCAAAGTAGATGAAACCAAATCATCGTCATCAACCATTGTATCAATCATTGCCAAAGCATTTGCAATGATCATCACCTTCAAAATATACTCATTAATAGAAAATTTTTCTTTCTTCAAAGTATTCAACCCTTGCTTGAGTTGAATTTTCCATGCCTTCCTATTTATTGAAAGCATGTTTGTTAAAATGGTCCAAGCTGCAAGTGAAGTTTTTGCATTTCTAATATATCCCAACATAGTATTATCAATGACTACCAATAGCCAATACATCACCATTTTGTCCTTTGCATTCCATTATTTCCATGCTTTTAATTCATCTACAATCATAGGATTACTCAGCTCTAGCTCTTTATTTACCTGAAATGGACTCGTAATGGCCCTTTCCAATAGGGAAGTTTGTCACACAAAACTTCCATGATGGAAAATTTCTCTTGTCCAACTTCTCAATGATGGGATTTCCATTGTTATTTATCATTATCACAGAATTGATACAAAACACAAAGCAAGTCTTCTGCAATCTTTCACAACAAGTGCATATCAATACACTAAGTAGCCTTTTTAATTGACTACTCAATAGTACATTGAGTATGCAACTTTTTGTAGATAAAAATTGTGTTTGATTCCTGGGAAACACCTTAGAACTTAAAAATTTGAAATCTGTAACCTATGTATCCATTTTTGATTGATACAGCCAAAACTACAATATATCTTGAAACTATTATTTGCAAACTTGTGGATATTAAATGAGGCCCAAAATTGCCTCAAATGGCCAAAAAAGTATATGACTATCTTGCAAAATATACAATCCTTTGTTTGAACATCAAATCTCACAACAATCTAAGACTGTTGCTATGTCGTGCTTCCATGCCTCCACATGCACTATCTAAGAGAGAAAGTGGAAGAATGGGAGAGCTTCTTACTCCTTGTTTGCTTGCTTGTATCCTTGCTTCTTCTCCTTCACTTTAGCCTTCATCAATACTAGCCTCTCTTAATGGCACCACTCTAATACCATAATAAGAATCATGTTGTGGGGAAACTTATTTGAGTTGTTGTGCCAAAAACACACTATATACATAAGGAAAAGCTCACTCAAGAACACAAGAAGAGAGATGGAGGAAAAAACATTTTCTTTCTTATTCTTCCACCCATAATACAATGTATACAAAGTATAAATAAGATACAATATAAAGAAAATTGATATACTAAGTTAAATAGTGTATAACTAATTATACTAATCAAGTAGTGATATAATTATGTCATAAAAGTAGGTGCAGCAAACTAAATATAATAGCTGATAAGTCACTGACCATGTGAGGAATATAATAACCATCAAAGTGCTAAGTACAGATGTGCATAAGTGTCTCCTTTAGCATTATTCTTTAACATCAACCTACATAGTAGAAAACATAGTAGCATCCTCAATCAAGACCTCTACATCTTCACATTTCTCCAGCACTACATTTGATGCTTCAATTATAGTAGCATCAACTTTCACATCGGATAGTTTAAAGAATCCTGAGAAACAATCTATGCAACATCAATAATCTTTGACTTTATGTCTACCTTTGCATTATACTTTGCAACTTTAGCATGTAGCAGTGGAATCTCAAATAGTTCAATAGACAAATTATGATTTTTCATACAAATTTTAGCTCTTTGGGCACACTTATATTCTTCCTAGACTTTAAGAGCATACATGTAGTCATCCTAGGATATTCCATACATATGTGGAATCTCCTAAAACTGTTTCTTAAACACCACTTTCATCAACATATTCAAAACATTCAATCCTACAATCCTCTTAGATATCAAATTGTTGCATCCTTTTATCGAAAAATTTGACATAGTTACATACGTCGTGTCCATTAAATATGCCCACTTCCTCTTTAATCATCTCAAGTGCTTCCATTGCCAAATCCTATATCCTCTCAGGTTCTCAATTAGTAATTTATTGTTCTTGCATATCTATGACTTGATATGGTAACTACATTTGTACTTCCCGTATTAATATTTGAATTACATGTATCCTACAATCCATATCCAAATCTTTACACTTAACTACATGTATACACTTTTTCAATAACTAGGTCCGCTCCTCCCTACTACATTCCTTATAAAGTCCTTGTCAGCTTCATGATTCCTAAGTCTACCATCCTTCAACCTTGTCAAGACATCTCACATCGGGTTTTAACACTCATGTTGAAAGGATGTAGATGTAGGCCAATAAGAGGTGGGGTCTCTACCAAGAGATTCAGGAAAGAGGAGGAACAATGGTAGTATTAGCTGAACAGGAAGAGATACTTTCAATGTTATGCACAACACTATGAGAAACCCGGATTACAATCCCAATCAAAAGCTTTGAACCCAAATCACAATTTCATATGAGAATATCCTCAATGTTAACCCTCCACTTCATCCAAGTGCTTCCAGGGATTAGTAGTGGTTGACATTAACCCCAAACTCTACTTAGCCCTCCACTTCATCTGAACATAAAGCTTCTCAATAGTGATAAAAAATAAGCCTCGGTAGTTAACCCTTATTAAGTCACTTCAAAAATTGAAGTATGTTTTGTAAGAAGAGGTAAAGCCTAACTTCCTTCATTGCATTCTTTCCATAAAGCATTGACCAACACATACATAAACAAAGTTAAGATGAACTATGATAGCTACATCAATTTCTCCACTTCTCCAATATATGCAAATTAAGTATAGCATGATTCTCCTCTTAGGGTAGGTTTACCCTTCTCTTGTTGTCACTTGTTTCTTTCCAAGGTTCCTTAGTCAATAAGATGCCCTTGCTGAATGGTAGCTATGATAACAAGGAACTTTCAACTCTTGATGGTAGTAGCAAGGACCATAGACTACACAGAAGGAGTTCATCATAGTGCTAGCTCTCATGATAAGGCAAACAGAAGGATTAGCTTTTGTACTTTTCGTTAGGGGAGGGTAGGACTTGAAATAGTGTTGCTTTTACTCAATTGTCTTCTTGAGCATAGAAGCATGGAGAGAGACTCGGCTTGTTGCCACCTTCAAGTCAAGTTTATAGATCTAGTGGAGTATATCTTGAAGGTAGTGTTGTAATTGTAGTGTTGTATACACAATGATTTCAACACAAGAACTGTTGAAACCCTAGTAAAACTTCGGTATGTTGTTAAATTTTAGACTCTTCTTATAGACAACCAAGAGTCCATTGAACTAATGCTCCCCTCCTTTCTTTATAGCATTGGCCTCCTTATAGCAAGGTGAGTTCTAATGTAGTCTAGGGAATACACAAAAGGAAAAAAAGGAGGGAAGACACACTGGCTACTCTTGTGCATAATAGTATTCCCACATTCCCCCACATGAAGATCCTTCTTTACGAGAATGAGGTTGCACCCCCACCCTCCTTTGGGTTCCTAAAAGCATGCAAGGAAAATCCCTTTTTTCCCCACAATGCATGGCAATATATATTAAATACTTATTTTTCTCCTCCTCTTTCTTTTTCTCCAATTCAAGTATTATTCACCAATCAAGCATATTTGAATGAAGGATGAGATTTTTCCCATCCTTGTCCATGTTATCATTCACCACCCTTATGGCCACACAACTTACATCCACTAGATCATGTATGGAGGTGTTCTCAAAAAAGCCATAAGCTACCTTCCTCATATATAGTGATCATTAACCATTCCTTCTATTCTTCCAAAGATGTAAAGGTACTCACAAACAATGCTAAAAGCATGTACTCGTTAGTCGTACAATGCCAACCATTTCACCATTTAAAAAAATAGCCCATCCATGCATGAGGTCTTATTCATCTAACTTAGATCATCTATACAATCAATCTCACTAGCCAAAACAAAATATATGGATAGTGCTGAATTTGTTACACAAAACACCTAGCTCATGTCATTTTTCCTAGGGTTTTCATAAGTGGATGCACAACATCATGACATCCACCCTCTTCGAACCTATATATCCCTCTGATGTGCCACACTATGTAGCCACCTAGATCAAACACTAATATGATCATGACCTTCTTTTTTTGAATAAGCAACCTCCCACTAGGATCAAATAGCCAAGTCATCGGTATATTCTAGAATACATAACAATTCCAATCTCTAATTCCACCTAGATCATAAGGCATTGATAGTGCATGGCATCCCTCATTCATATAGCCTTCCATGACTAATACCCATGAACTCATTAGATTCTCTGAGATCAAAGGGTAACCCAAAATATTAGTGTAACATCCTATATCCTTGAGTTTATGCATGGTTGGAGCATCCATGTGCGCATTGGTGTATTCATCTAAAGCATATATTTCTTTCATACCTTCAACTCTCATAGCATCATCCATCTCTTGCATATTAGCATCAATATGATCCATCATCACATCCCCATTAGAAATTTTATCAATCACATCAACAAACCACGAATCCACATTATCAACCATAGCATTTGTAATAGTCTCCTATAGCATCAATCTGTATAGCAAAAACATAGCAGTATCATGAATCAAAACCTCTACATAATCACAACCCTCCAACACTATGTCTGATTCTATAATTATAGGCAATATGTCCATAAGTATAGCATCCACCTTCGTGTTAGGTAGTAAAAAATCATCCTTAGAAAGAATCTCTCCATCATCAATTATCTCTGGCTTTGTATCAGTATCTGCATTATCCTATGTCACTTCAACATCTAGCAGTGGAAGCTCAAATAGTTCAATAGATAAATCACGATTTTCCATAAAAATCTTAGCTTTTTGGGCATATTTACATTCTTTTCAATAATTTTTAGCATGCTTGTAGTCATCCCAAGTTATACCATACATCCATCATATCTCCTTAGCTTTTTGGGCACATTTACATTCTTTTAAGTATTTTTGAGCATGCGTGTAGTCATCCCAAGTTATACCATACATCCGTCATAACTCTTAAACTTGTTCCTTTAACCCGTTCTCAGACGGAATTTGTGTGAGGATTCTTGAAAGTCGCTCACCGCAAGGATGCTTTGCGATGGGAGAACTCAATGTAAAATAATTATCCAGAAGAATTTTAGTTTGAAAAAACAAATCCTTTGATTAAAGATGCATACAAGATACAAAATAAAAAGGCTCTTAGATATGATCAAAAGACATAAGCTCGATATGGAACTTGTCTCTTTTAAGCAAGCAAAGGTATATTTTTACTACCTCAATAAATTTTTGAACTACTCATACCCTACAATCCATATCCAAATCTTTATGCATAACTACATGTACACACTTTTCTAGTGACTTCATCCACTCCCTACTACATCCCTCTTAAAGTCCTTGTCAGCTTCATGATTCATACAGTCCCCATTCTACAACCTCTTAAAGTTAGGGTGGAGGTGGTAGGCTCTTAGATATGATCAAAAGACATAAGCTCGATATGGAACTTGTCTCTTTTAAGCAAGCAAAGGTATATTTTTACTACCTCAATAAATTTTTGAACTACTCATACCCTACAATCCATATCCAAATCTTTATGCATAACTACATGTACACACTTTTCTAGTGACTTCATCCACTCCCTACTACATCCCTCTTAAAGTCCTTGTCAGCTTCATGATTCATACAGTCCCCATTCTACAACCTCTTAAAGTTAGGGTGGAGGTGGTAGGCTCTTAGATATGATCAAAAGACATAAGCTCGATATGGAACTTGTCTCTTTTAAGCAAGCAAAGGTATATTTTTACTACCTCAATAAATTTTTGAACTACTCATACCCTACAATCCATATCCAAATCTTTATGCATAACTACATGTACACACTTTTCTAGTGACTTCATCCACTCCCTACTACATCCCTCTTAAAGTCCTTGTCAGCTTCATGATTCATACAGTCCCCATTCTACAACCTCTTAAAGTTAGGGAGGGTGGAGGTGGTGGTAGCAGGGGGCCGTCCCTAGCCTCCCGCGGCAAGGGCCTGGCCATCGTCTCCGTTGCATCATATCCCCACCGATGCAAGGTCTGCAACAAGGAGAGCCCACCGGGGACAGATGAAATGGGAGGCGCCGCTCTCCACACACTTTATAAGCAAAGCCCAGATTACGCGCCGTTGCATGTGGGATATGCGGGATGCAACAATGTTAAAGGATAAGACATCATATACGTACCGAATGCAATAAGCCTACGTACCAAACGCAATAAGCCTACGTATCGAAGGTTTTCTTGAACATGGAGGGCTTTCTCTCAGAGGATGTGTAGTGTGCTCAATTATAGAAAACTTGAATAGAGCATGGTCCTCGAATAGTACTTGCAAGGTAGGATTCAAAGGGTCTCCTCCATGCTTATGCTTTTGCCACCCCACTTGCGCCATCTCATTTTCTCGTGATGCATCCCCAGAGGAATATTCCTCAAAATCAAAATGCTCAAGAACCAATCAAGTGTTGTAGCCATCGGTTTCCTTCACGGCTACATCATGCAAGGGGGTGCATTCTTATGAAGCATAGGGCTTGTTTTTCATGTCATGGTCCATCGTTTCGTTTCTTTAGGATCTGTAGCATATACTAGGAGTATCTATAGAAAACTTAGAGATGCTTTCTCATTTTGTAGCATACTAGGGCTACAACATGTGAGGACTAACACATTGTACAAATTGAGGGGCACATTGCATGATGCTCTAGCTCATGCTTCGTTGACTTGAATTTAAAAACATGTGAGTAGCTCTAGCTTCTATTTTTTGAGAGCTAAATTTTGATACTAATCTTACCTTAACTCAAAGTGGTGTGAATTCTTATACTGAATAGCTTCCAATGCATTTCTACGAGCTCAATTTGCATGTGCATGCTTCAAGTCTTTAATTTTGGGAAATGGTTTATTGCGTTCCTTCAAAACAATGTAAGTTTCCTTATCCCGCCTTCTTCGATACACTGTATGCTATGTGTAATATGGCCAATGATAAGGCAACCATGATGTGACTGAGCATGCATATTGGAAAATCAACAAAAGTTCCTCAATTCAATGTTATGCGCATGTTTAGTATTGAAAAGGCATTTTGGGGCTAACGTGCAAAGGGGGAAAAAAAGAGACAATAAACTTCTACCGGCTCTATGATGCACACATGCATGATGATTGAAAAGGTAACTAAGTTGTGAAGGGGCATATGATAGGAGGGGAAACTAGAAGTTTCCAATATCTCCATTGCATGTATACCCTTCCATAGCACAACTACATGATAATAAAAGGGTTTTGTGTATGTGGTGAATTATAATGATATCTCAAAACTTGTTAGGATTAAATGGCATGCAAAGGTAAGTGAAGGAAAGATACATATGAGAGAGAGAGATAGAGAGATACACACGCATGCAAAGCATATGGAAGGCCTATCTATTCTAGTTGTTGTTGTTTATAAGCCCGGGAGTCTACCTTATAGAACATGTAAGATACCACACACAAGCTCAAAGGATAGGATATTTTATTTGATTTTATTTATAGGATTATATCTATAAAATGGGGTTCTTCAAATAATAATTAAAAAAAAAAAACAGGGAAAGATTAGTTTATGGCCTTAGATCATGTAAACAAAGAGTGTTTCTTAATAGCCTTTGAGTGCACATTATATAGATGAGTTTTTATAGGTGCACCCCTAGGTTTATAAGTCATTGACTTTATCTTCATGTTCAGATTTGTCTAGTAAGTTCCCATCCCAATTGTTATTTTGATTCATGTCACTGGCCTTCAATGTTGCTTTTGTCTAGTTACTCTTCCTATTGTGTTCCTATCATTGTCATTCAAAAACGTTTCTATAAACATTTAATATGTAGGCACAACAAGCAAGATTCTTAGAGAATTTCTAGTTGTAACAACTCATATATATACATCCATATGCAAAACATGTTGGAAATACGACAGAAGTGGGTGCATGTAGTGTACCCATTATGCTAACCTTGTACTTCTAAATCTTTTGTATCGTGAATGGTTAATTTAAATCTTGAGACTTGGTGAATTCAATGTTTCATTTAAGAAAAGTGATAAACAAAGTTCGTCTTGAATTTTGGCGAAGTTAAAGAGAGTCGTCTAAGACTACCCCTACCCCTTTTGGACATCTTGATTCGCTAATGTAATATCCAATTTTTTGTTCGAATACCACCACTTCAACATGAGAATATTCACCTTATGTTATTTCTTCCATGTAAATGGCTCCACCCAAAAGGTAAGACCCATCAAAGACACAACGAACTATGACAAAATCTTCTTTACTTTGAAGCCACAATAGGCCTGCAACCTCTAACTTGTGCTATGGAACATGGGGAATTAGAAACTTTTCTTGTTGAACAAGATAGACAAGGCCATAGCAGGCAATGATATAGCCAAATTGTTGATTAAGTCAGTGTAGACTCATTGGAAGACATCAAGGTCATGAGTGGACTTGCAGAAATGCTTGGCTCCACAGCTTTCATTTGGGAGTTCATGCTAGATATTAAGGCATCTACAATGTGTGCATCATGGAAAAAAGGGGACATCATGCTTGCCAAAGTTACACAACAAGAATTGGTGGAGCTCGTCCTAAGCATGGACATTGGTTGCTCTTTAGTGCTATCTAGGACAATGATTTTAGAGTCACCACCCAAATCTTCTATGCTACGTTCACTTATGTTAAGCTGATTAGCTATATCCCCAAGGGATTAATGGATGACATCATGGCAGGAAGATTAGCCAAGTCAAATCTGAATGAATTTTGACTTAAGGCTATCACAAAATCCACCGTGAGTATTAGTAAAGTTTGATTATTCTATTGTATTAGAGAATTTTTCACACCAATGAGGACTCCAAAATGACAAATATGCACGTATTCCAAAATGTAATTTTATTTCGAGAATGTGAGATAAGCCTTTGATATACAAAAATGATAGATTACTCTAACACATAACTCCTTTCTCAAATGCGAGGTTAGTCTTTAACAAACACAATGAACAAATCACTTGAATGCAAGAAGATTCTTACACTTTTATTGTAACTAGAAATACTAATTTTGTACGAACACAAGTACAAGCATCATAGTTTAAATCCTTTTCCAGAGAGTGGCTGAAGTGTTAACACTCTTAACAATAATATTTTTATTACCTGGATGCGCTATTGGAGTGTGAGTGCACATGTCAAATAGCAAAGACTAGGTAGTTTCTATGCTTGTATTGTGAGTTAGTGTGAGAACCTCCAACGCAACACAAGTATACAATACCACAAAGTTTAAATCCATTCGTAGAATGTGATGCAAACCTTTAATAGACATAAAAATGGATGTTTTATAGCTTAGACTTACTATTGGAATGCAAATGCAAGTCTTGAGCACTAGCAATAGAAAATCCAAGAAAATTGTATGCTTGTATTATGAAGGAAAGTGCAAGCCTCTAATACAACATAACACAAATGAATAATCCTAATATCCTATTTCTAGAGTGCGAGGCATGTCTTTAATCCACACATATACAAAGGGAGACTAAAATTCTAAAAATACTTTTAAAGTATGAGGGAGACCTCTAGCACAACAAAAGTATTTAAAATAGAAAATGATTTATAAATTATATTTTAAAATTAAAATAAAATTATCCCTAAAAATGTACCTGATGGACTACCATTAGTTGAGTCGGAGGCGAAGCAGAAAGGGAAAAAACTAGTCAAAGGCTTTCAAAATGAATAAAATGTTTTGAAACCTTTATTTATGTACTTAAATTTTTGTTTGTAAGTTTTACAATCAAAAGCTTTTGATCACTACTCTAATAACAGATGATAATGATGATTGTAGTCTTTGTTGAGATGTAGAGAGAGAAGATATGTAGAGACTCGAGAGGGAGAGAAGAAACACACCATGTAGACTCCCGAGGACTATTCCATATTAATCATAATCTACATATATATATGCTCAAACAAAGGTCTCCAGTTGCGGATGAAAAAAACCCTTGGGGAGCACAAGGGAAAAACCCGAGCTCCTAGATACAAATTTACAACCATGATCAAGAAGGATTATTGTGTGTATGTAAAGTGAATCTGTGTATGTGAAGTGAAATTGAATATTTATTTACAAAGATGACCAAGAGTTCTGAGATGTATATGCATGTGTGAAGTATATGGTGCCTACAAAGAGTATGTTCAATGGCACTACAATGTCGTAGTAGATTAATTCCCAAAGATTGAAGTTGAGACAACTCCAAGTTCCAAGTCTAGCAGAGTAAAGCGTACTTCATTGAGTCCTTTAGTGAATATATATGCAATCATCTGATCACTTGGACAATGTTCAATCATGATCATGCCTTTCTTTACTTCATACCAAACGTAATGATAATGCATTGCAATATGCTTAGACTTGTTATGTTGAACATAGTCTTTAGCAAGACTAATGGCACTTTGGTTATCACATCCAAATGGTATGCTGGAGTGAGGACGATGGCCAATATCTGATAGAACTTGTTGAAGCCATACCAACTCTCGAGCCGCTAAAGATGTAGCTACATATTCAGCCTTTGTAGTGGAAACAACAACACAATGTTCTTTGTTGCTAGTGTAAGAAACATGACAACCATTGATAAAGAAACAAATTCTACTTATAAAACACATAGATAAGTGAGAGCTTGCCCAATCTACATCTATATAACCCAAAAGGTGAAGTGAGCACATAGAATTAGAGTTTTGTTGGCACCGATAAACCAACCCAAAATCTTTAGTGCCTTTCAAATACTTCAAAAATCATTTGGCTACAGTCCAATGTTTAAGGCATTGAGAACTAAGATGTTGTCTGGTGCAGAAAGTGAGATTTTTTGGTAGAGCTCATAAGACAAGGAGTACTAGTAGGATATTCAGAATCCAAACCAAACTTCTAAATAATATTGTCAATGAACTTTGTTGGACATAGTATTAAAACACCCTTTTTTTATAGCGTCGACTTTGAATACCAAGACATGAGTGCATGTCTGCAAGATCCACCATATCAAATGCAAAAGATAAAACCTTCTTTACTTGTTGAAGGAAGTTGAGATTATCAATTGGAAGATCAACATAGAGATCAATGCCATGGTCATCATTAGCAATAATAGGTACAAGTTATGAATCATGATTTGAAGAGTCAATATTATCTTGTGTATGAGGTTCATCATCATATAGAAAAGAAAAAGCAACGAGTAATGACTTTTTTTCATCAACGTCCTCTAATGACCATATGACCATGTCCTCCCAATGTCCTCATGACACCATGTGTTGCCCATAAGTTTCTCATTGAAAATAGCATTACAACTTATGATAACCTTCTTGGAGGATGGATCATAAAACTTGTACCCCCTAGGAAAATTTGAATATCCAATGGAATCAAGTTTTCTATGAGTCTCTTTGGGTACGTAAATATAAGCAATACATCCAAAGGTTTAAAAATATGAAATAGAAAGAGTTTCACCTGTCTAAGTAGTAATCACTATTTTACAAGAAGAAATCGAAATATGATTTTGGACAAATACTATTGTTAAGACCGCTTCAATCTAGAAACATTTAGATAAGCTAGAATGAATGAGCATACATCACACAACATTGAGGATAGTCCTGTTTTTACGCTCAGTAACACCATTCTATTGAGGAGAGTAGGGAACCATATATTCATGATGAATACCTTGATTATTACAAGAATAATCAAAATCAGTATTCTCCATCATTATCACTCTGAAGTTTCTTGATATGATAACCAATATGAAGTTTGGCATCTTTTTTATATTTCTTAAAAGATAATAAAATTGAATCTGATTTGTGTCTCAAGAGAAAAATAGAGGTGTATCTTGAAAAGTCGTCAATAAAAGTCATGAAATACTGATATTGAGATTTTGATGGAGAAAAAGGTCAATAAATATTAGTGTGAATAAGATTATCTTTAGAATGAGTAGTTTTAGAAATTGAAAACAGTTTTTGAAAATGCTTTCTAAGTGCACAATATTCACAAATACCCATGTGAGAATGAGCTTTGAATTCCATACCTTGAACAAGGTCACGTTGATAAAGATCGACAAGATTAGAAAAATCAAAATGAACAAAGCGATGATGCTATATTTTACTGTTAAGATCACCAGGACATGTAACAACATTTGTAATATCTTCATTTAAATATTACTAAAAAAGATTACCATTTTGAGGAGTGACAACTATGGTTTTCCATCTTTCTCAATGCCATACTTGATATGGTTAAAACCAACAAAGAGACCAAGATCCACAAGCCTTGCAACTAAAATAAGATTCCTTTGTAGATCTAGGATGTGTAAAACTCCACACAGAACTCTTGCTGACGATAGAGTACTGAAATATAAATCACCTATAACTTTGACTTGACAGGTTGTGTCATCAACAAGATAAACCGATTTCTTGACAAGAATAGAATGATAATTATGTAACCATTGGGACTAATATGTCATGTATCTTGTAGCACTAGAATCAATAATAAAAAGAGATCCATCACACAAACATGAAGTATCCTTTCCAAAGAGATATAATAACTCACATAATTTTCTTCTTCAATAGTGTTGTCATGTGTAGCAACATATGCTCTATTACGATCTAAATAAAAACGCCTCTTGAAATATAGATGGGTTTGATAATCACTCTTTTTGTAGTAGTCATAAGGAGAATAATCTGTGGATAAACATGTTGTTTATTGGTAATACCATATTCTTCCTCATATTATTTTACCTGAAAATCATCTGTACTGTGATAATTTCTATTACAATAAGAAGAATGTCTATTAAAAAACGATATGAGAGAAGTTACCGCCATGATGACTCCTATGTAGAAAGCGTGGAGAGGAATATCTTTGAGAAAGTAAAGCTTCATTGATTTTTTTTTACTATGTCCTCTTGTAAGATCATAGTTGTTTCTTGATTTATGCATCGTCGTTCATGTCATTGTGAACATTCAATCAGAGATATCCAAGCTTGATCAAAATTGATCCCAACTTTGTTAGATAATATGGTAATAATATTATCATAAGTAATCCTTTTTACAATGTCAAGAAGTTGTGTTACCAATTGCTTTCATGAAATGGCATCACCAACAGGCAGCAAGTTGATTGATAATGTTCTTGAATGCAACAAGCAAAGTCTTGCAAGTCAAATGTATTAGCTGAAATAGCTTATGGATCTCTGCATGAAAGAGAATGCGGCCATGTCAGCTCATCTACACTAATTTCATGCTATTGTTAAGAACTTCGGTTCGTAGGGCATTTATTTCAAAGAGGATATCA